>NC_048448.1:22009609-22309609 GCF_004353265.1 Vitis riparia
CGACTTATATTTTGTCACTAAGAATAAACTTCAGTGGTTATTTTACTACAAATTATTGCATGTCATCAAATACTAATATTTTGCAGTACTATTATAATATTGTCACGAAATATAATTATACTTATTTTCCTACTTTTTATTATAAAAATAAATAATGTTACTACTGAAGATAGTGTAAAATCAATATTTAGTGGTAAGTCTAGTATCATGGGCTAAAATTTTTAATTAATTTTTGGTGCCTACAAAAATAATATAAAGGAAAAATTATTTAGTGATAAATTTAATTTATTGTTGTTAATATTATATTTTCAATGGCATTCTTTGTGTCATAACTTATAGTTTATCATTTGAAAATATAATTTAAGTTTAATGACAATCTTGTTATGTCATATATATATAAGAATATAAATATATTTTACAAGTACTTTTGATTTTGAGGGGTAAAATATAATGTCATCACCATAATATTTTTTACCTTAGTTTTTTAATAATCCAAATGTTATAGTAAATACTAACATCTTTGAACTAGAACAATAAAGATGTAAAGACAATCATAATTTCTTGTCATTGATATGATATAATTTTATAGTTAATAATTTTAGTTGTAAATTAATGTATAAGGAAAATGATATCATAGCAATTTATTTATTGATCTTTCGCTAAGAGTTCAAATCTTTTTTTTTTTTTTTAGTTTGTGATATTTGTATTTTATATTATTACATGAGTCTATTTGCCTTTAATATTTAAGCATATAATTCCTTTTTGCCTTAAATTGTAATTTATTTCTTTGTTTTGATTTGATTGATCTTATATTTGATGTTAAAAGGATATATCTACCTTTGCTATTCAATCAAATGCAAACATATTTTAGTGGTTTTATTCAACAATTCATTGACTTAAAAGTAAGGCTGAAAATATCTTGATATATTGTCTATATATCGTCAATATATAGTATATCGGTGGAGGTCAAAATGATATATAGGCAAGAAATATCATTGGACGAAAAAATCAGGAAATATCCATAAAAATTGCTAATATATCGACAATATATAGGTAAAAACCAATAAATTGGCGATACAAAGGAAAATTTGACCCTCGTTGGAATAAATTATTGAAAAATCAACAATATATCAACAAAAAAATCACCTATTTTTCCATGGATATTTTTGTTGTTGTTAACCCTTCATCCGACAGCCCAAATCATGTTCACCTTGGTCGAATGGTCCAAATGACGCCTGTGTTTTTGAAAGTTGCTGCAATGATCAAATGACTTATCCAAGGGCCCATATTAAATCTGGGAGATGATCCAATGGTTGGGAAGTGATCCCAACAACTATTTAATGATTTAACGATCATATTTTGCCCCAATTTTCATCCAATAACTAGAAATTATTTCTAATGTTAAAATCATTTTCCAGCAGCTATTTTAGCTCAAAATTTTTCTATAAATTGTTAAATCTTAATCCATTTCATCTACAATTCATTTCAAAGTGTATTGATCTCTTATAGTTCATATTTTTTTTTGTGATTATTCTCAAAATCTCATAAATTTGGGAATCTAGTGCTTAAGTTTGTGAATTAACTCCAAACTAAGGTTGCTCAATTATTGTAAGGTATGTTTGTTTTAAATTTTAATTATTTTTGTATTAAATTTAATTATTTAATCAATAGGATTTAATTTATTTGTTTAATTTTAATAATAGTTTAATGTTAATTTTCAATAAATTAGTATATTTTCAATAGATGTAAGTAAATTAACTTAGGATGGTTATACATTTTTTAAATTAATTAGTATATTTTCAATAGATTTAAGTAAATTAACTTTGCATAGCTATATATTTGAATCACATAATGAATCAGTAGATTTGCAGTAAGTTAATTTTAAATTAATGATTTAATTAATTTTATTTTGATATTCAAGTGTAATAATAGGCTATTGAGAATAAATTAACTTAGTGCATATTTAAATTAGTATAACATTGAATATAGATTAGTACATTTTTCAATTAATTAGTATATTTTCAATAGATTTAAATAAATTAACTTAGCATAGTTATATATTTGAATTGCATAATTAATAGATTTGTAATAAGTTAGTTTTAAATTAACGATTTAATTTTATTTTAATATTCAAGTGTAATAATAGCCTATTGATAATGAATTAACTTAGTACATTTTTAAATTAGTATAGCATTGAGTTTAAATTAGTATATTTTTACAATTCATTAGTATATTTTCAATAAATTTAAGTAAATTAACTTAGCATAATTATATATTTGAATCACATAATTAGTACATTTGCAATAAGTTAGTGATCGATTGATTTTTCGTCATTTATCGTATCAAAACACAATTTATAACTTTATTCATTATTCTAGAGTAGCTTGTACCTGATCAAAAATGATTTTAGTACAAACTATCATAGTATAGTGGTTTTTAGGTGTCGTCCACTAGGATAGATTATTCTTGGCAATCAAGGCTTGAATGGAGGAAAAGAAATGGTTGTGATAAAGTGAAATTGATTTGACAATTCATAATGAAAAATCGAAATAGCAATGGTTTCTAATTGAGAAAAACAATAAAATGTAAAGTAAGAGAAAATTAATAGGAAAAGAAATTATTGGAGTTAGGATTTTTTTAGAAAACAATTTCCATGGTGAATAGATGTTGAGATCTATTTTTCATCAAATTATATTGAAAATCTAAATTCTCATCTAAACTGATTTTTGATTTAGCTTTAGGTCTAGGTCTAATTTATTTTCAAATTAGATTATTTAATCCAAAAGATCAATTTAAACTATATATTTAATTCATCTTAAGTCATCTTCCAATTATTCATACAATGTAACTATTCAATCTCATTAAATCTAGCTTTAAGAATTTAATGAATCTATTTAGTTTGCAATGTAATAATCATTCAAGATAATTTAAAGAGAAAAATCCTCAAATTTAAGTAATCAATCAATTGGATCAAATTACCTTTGCAATTTAAATACATTTCTCTAATTCACCATGGATCTTGTCTCTAGATTCTCCTTCCTCCAAGAAAAATGAGAATTAGCCACTCATGCTTGGAGATTTGGTCTCACAAGGCATGTTTGGCTAGTGAGAAAATAAGGGAAAATGAAAGAAAATAGAGAATTCTATTAAGAGGAAGAGTTTCTAGAAAAATCTACAATCAAAGTGTCAAAAAAACTCTTTACATGAGAAATTCAATGAGGCATGCTTGGAGCTTAGCAATTTCGCATGGTCATGCAAAATCAGTGGTGTAACAGCAACAATAACATGCAAAATCAGATTGCAAATTCTCCTTAGCCTATAACACAAATCCCTCTTCTAGTCCATTTCGCACAATCATGTAAAATTATCGCATTATCATGAGAAATTACACCATATGGTTTTTAAGATCCTCTTTGGTACTTCCTTCATTTTCTTCTTTTGATTCCAATTTAACTACCTCTGATCAAATCCTAATCCAATTACATTACTTCTTCCTCAAAAGATTATTAGCCCTTTTCAATTTCATTTCTTTCTTTTGTCGCTCAATGCATCAATATCACCTTGAAATAACTCCAAAACTTCACAAAAATCAGTAGTATCTCTTACATGGGCAACAATGTATTAATTGTGTATGTTAGACATAATTACTACTCAAAAGATATGAAATTCATGAGAATTATTATTTAAAATATGCTCTTTTTGAGTAGTAATAAATTAGTTTTAAATTAACTTAACACTTTACATTTCCAATAACTTATTTAGTTTAATAACCTAATTAGTTGTTTTTCAAAATGTTTGAGTTAATTAAATTTATGGATTAAATTTTAGTATTTTTACAATTATTGTAGCATTGAATTAATTAGTTCATTTTTACAATTAATTAGTACATTTTTCAATAGATTTAAGTAAATTAACTTAAGTTGTACATTTGAATCACATAATTAGTAAATCTCCAATAAGTGAATGAAATTAATGATTTATTTTAGTATTTTGCATCATTAATAGCATTGAACTTAAATTACTTCAATTTAATGTTATGCATAGTTCAGTTCAATTACAATTGAATTTAATATTAATTTCATATTCAAGTTAAATTATAGTCTATTATATACCCAATTTCATTTATTTTAAATTACATAATTAGTTTATTTAAGTTAATTAAATTAATGGGTTGATGTTTCAAGTTGAAGAGAATGGTCAATGGAAGTGGAAGTGGCATGCCAAGACAAAACCAACTTGGAAGCATTGTACACTGGTGAAAAGGAACAAAAATGAGATAATTTGTAACTATTGTGGATTGTTGATGAAGAGTGGAGACATCACTCAATTCAAGTTTAATTTATAGCATAGAAACCTGAACTACAACACCAAAAGGCATCCTAGAGTGCCTCTCAAAGTGAAAGAAGAGATATGAGAGTTTTTGCATCAAAAATCCAAAGCAAGAGCAAAGAAAGTTGCATATTAAAAAAGATTCATGCTCAATTACGTGGCACAATGAGGGGCGACCAAAGACATGTCATAAATGAAAATGATGATGATGTTGATGTGTATAGGTATTCGAAAAATATGCAACCTGATGAGCGAGATGCTTATTAAGTTGCAATTCGTGCCTCAAAAGCAACAAAACAAGATCAACAATAACATGAAACATTTAGGGGAATCAAGCGTAAAACAGGGGGGTCGTCATGTCCTAATGATGCATTGAGGTCAATGTGGAAATCACATATTGTGCAACATTCAAAACCATCACTGCCTATTGCCCCATCGCTATACAAGTCTTTTGCAATAAGACAAAGAAATATCAAAGATCTATTCAAAGATGGTTCTATTAAAGAAATGATGAGATACTTAATAAGCAAATTCTTCATTTATGAGAGTATTGTGCTTTATAAAGCAAGCTCTCACCACTTCAAGAATATGATTATCGGTACATAACAAACAAGTAATTACTAATTGATATATTTTTATATTGTATGAATAGGTGTAGAATTTTTTGACATTTTTGAAATATTTCTTACATATGAATTGCAGGTATGGGAATCTCCATATGAAATGAAGAACAAGTATTTGGAAATGGAGTATAATGAAATGGAAGCTTATGTGAACTAGTAAAGAGAAAAATGAAAGACATGGATGAACAATAATGTTCAATGGATAGACAAGGCCCACGAAATTAGGTATAATTAATTTTATAACCTATTCAAAAGGGACCACAATCTTCTCTTAAATTATTTGATGCATCCAACAATATCAAAGATCACAAATATATATACAAGTTGTTGAAGAGTGTTATCAAATATGCTAGGAAGGAAAACATGGTCCAACTTGTCACAGATATTGGGTCGGCATTCGTGAAAGCACATATGTTGGGCTTGGTGTGCATCGCACTACATAGACTTAATGTTTGAAGACATTAACAAAAGACCAATTGTTGTAAAGGTGATAAGAAATGCACACAAAATAACCAACTTCATTTACAACCATGCTTGGGTACTTGCACAAATGAGAAAGTTCTATGGTAGAGACATTGTTCTACTTGGACTACAAATTTTGCCATCAATTACAATGCTCTTGAAAACCTTTTGAAAAAAATGGCTGATTTGAAGAAATTGTTTATAAGTGATGATTGGGCACAACACAAGCTCATTCTGACAAAAATCAGATAAGAAGTGGAGAAATTAATGTTCGACTATCCGTATTGGGATAAACTGGAAAAAGTAGTTTCATTATATGAGTCACTATACATAGTGCTTCGACTTGTGGGTTCAAAAGTTGTTCCCACGATGCCCTTTGTGTACAAGCTTATACAAATGATGAAAGAGAGAACTTCATTCGACTACATGCTAGAGAATGGATGTTCTGAATAATCAAAGGTCGTTAGGAGAAAACACTCAAACATCCACTTCATGTAGTAGGTAATTAAGTACTATCTATGTTCATAAGTTATTAGTCTTGATTTATATAATTTTTCTCTTACAAAATACCAATTCTACTTAATTTTTTTGTAGCATACTTCTTAAATCCAAGGTTTCAATACAAACATGGAGTTGGTAGCGATCTCCAACTACTTCAAGTGGTCTATGAGATTTTCACTAAATTAGACTCAACAGCTAAAGTGTTTGATCAATTTGGAAATGAAATAAACTAAAAACAGTTATATTGTCCAATCTAATCAAACAATAATTTCATTCATCAATTTATCTCAACCTTTACTAAAAATATGATATTGATATATTGAACATTGAATACATAACTTGTACTCTTTCGATACACGAAAAGAGGATTTAGTGATCAAGCGATGGTTGCAACAAGGTAACCATGGTCCTTGGTGAGCACTATTTCTTAGTAGAAAATTAAATTGATTATCATTATCGTAAATTTACAACATAAATATTTATATAATTATGAATTTGGTTGTAGTTGAATGATGGTTCATGTATGAAAACCATAGGACTACATTAATGAAGCTGACCATCAAAGTTCTTTCACAAATTGCATCATCTTCTGTTTGTGAGAGAAATTAAAGCACATTCTCTCTCATCCACATGAAGCAATGAAATCGTTTGACTTACCCCCGATTGTAATAATTTGTTTTTTATTATTATAACATGAAATTAAAGCTATGCAATATGAAGACAGAAAATGATAAAGTTGCTGAGAAAGATTACCTTGATCTTTTTGATATTTCAATCAAGATGGGTTAAGAAGAGAATAATCAACTATTCCAATGGGTCAAGCCTCTATACTTAGATGATGACGATGAAAATTCTTATCCACGAATTGTCACTCATGCTCGAGAATTTGGTGTTGATGTTAAACAAGTGTTGTTTGAAGAAGTTCATAACGAGAATTTCAACAAAAACACTAAGGATTCATTTTAGGTGGCATTGAATTCCCAACCTCTAGTTGACTCCACAAGTGCTAGGAAAATTAGTAGACCTAGCGCTGCTAGTACTTCTGCTTCTAATTATGATGGTTCAAGAGGTGGAACTAATAATGAAAGTGATAATGCGGGAAATGATGGAGAAGATGTTAGGCAACAATAACAAAGTCAATATCCAATGAGCCCATTCACTTATGAAGATGATTTCACGCACTACACACAAAATGAAGACCATGGCTTTAGAAGAGCTAGTCCAAGCATAAGAGCTATTGGGAAGTCGTATAGAAGAAGAGAACAGATGATGACACCATTTAATGAGGAGTTATTTTCAGTCAGTTTTGAGTTTATGAGTATAGGGACTCAATTTAGTGACTCATTGAATGAGTTTAACGTTTACCTTCCTTAGGTAATGGATTATGGTCAACCTTTTCAAAATTATGCAATAGGTTTAAGTTCTACGGATGAAAAGTATGGTATCTCTAGCTATTCTCCTTCTATACAATTGTCATACCACATTCCATATCAAATGCAAAGAAGATTTGACACGAGCACATGGGTGAACCCCGAGTATCCCATTCATGTAAAGACAATGGGCAAGACTCAAGAGATCTATGTGTGGCATGTTTGGATTTTTAATCAATGCTATCAAGGCTCAATGAGTTGGTACCAATATTGTCTCCAACAAGGAGGCAAGATTCTTTCATCCACCAATTCCATTGAACCACATCGGTCATCATTTTGGTTCTAAAGGGTTATTACAATGTAATATGTACAAATTATTGATATTTAATGAAATCGAATCTTTCATGTAGCTTCATAATGAGTGTACACTTGCAAAATTCACATTTCTTATTGATCGACATGATATAATTAAATTTAATATCACAAATCATATCATACATATATCAATTTCTTCAACTAAACAACTTTAAAATATTTATTATACTTCTAATTTAATTTCTAATTAAGAGTTTTTTCTTACATTACCATGAGTTTTGATCAATTTTTGACCTACCTATATTTTGTGTCAAAATATCCGCCAATATATCCTGATATTTTTGGATATATCTATAAAATCTAAGTTTACCGATATTTTCATTCTTAAAAGTACTAATGATTTGGATAAAAAAATATCTAAATATTAATTTTCATGTTTTTCATACTGTTTTAATATTTTATAAAACATTAAACTTTTTTAAATATGTGATTTGGATATGTAAATATTTTTTAGTAAAGAATTGTCATTTTATTTTATTTATTTTTCATTTATTTTATTTTAGTAAATAAACTTGATAGTATCCATTATTTATTTGTTTTAAATATAACTAGCAAATTTTCACATTTATTATGATAGTTTATTATTTTTCTTCCTACTGAAATATGCTCATTTTACATCTTACAAATATACCTAAATTGATTTCATAATAGTTTATTATCTTATACAATGATGAACTTTTAGTATGGTTAAGGTAGATAAAATTATATAAGTTTCATAAAATATTGATACTCTAAAGATATTTTAGAGATAACACCTATACTAAAACAATAATGTGAGTGATTGCTTTCGCTAGATTGGCAATTTTGGAGAAAATTTCCTAATTGTCTCCTAATTTAGGTCTTTCAAATCATTCCTTTGACTACCTTCTTGTAGAAGATCAAGATGTTTAAAGTGCTTAGAGGCTTAGGTATTTAGTTAAAGTAGTAAATGGATGAAGTTGAATTGACTAAAGTTTCAAATTAGCAGCTCTCTTAGATATTTTTGTTGAAGAAGCTTAGGGAGACTTGGGCAACAATTTTTATTTTTATTTTAGCTAAGTATTTTTATGTCTTGTTTCAAAATTAATCCACTTTTATGTAGGTTTGATCCATTTTCAATTGAATCATTTTTCAGACATTAGATCAAAGATACTCCTTTATATTGAAACCAAAATATTCTATTTTAGGGTTAAAGAACACCAACAATTGTCTTTCTCAATCATTTTGAAATATCTTTTCAATCAATATTGGAAGTGTTTTGTTTTCAAGAAAATCCCTCACTTTGATTTAAAAATCAATTTTTTTTGATTGGATTCTCTTAAAAAATAGGTCGATTTAGTTCTTTCATCCATATCTTGTATTCTCATTAGTTTGGGTTTAAGTGAAAATCCCTTTTCTTCTTTATTGAACTTCAAGAAGAGGTCAAGATTGAGTTTGGTGTAAACTCTAACAAAAAAAAAAAAAAACATGTAATTGAAGTGAGAAGGTGTTGGTCAAGTAGTTCATGAAGGATTAGTGCACTAGAGCTAGATAAATCTTTATACTCAATTGGTTGTTCTTCATAGTGGATGCATGCAATTGTCCATAGGCCCATAATTTTTTATCTCTTAGGAGATTTTCTATGTAAAACATGGTTTTTACTACACAATCATTTCAGTCCTTGAATCTCAATTATGGATCCTTAACAAGAGGATGCTTCTATTAGTAGACCATTGTTTTGAACTATAAAAAATTATTCTCATAAGAAAGTAAGAATACAATATTTTTTCGAAAGGTAAAATGAAAATGTTTGGAATATTGTTGAAATTTGTTAGTCTCCATCTAAGGTGTTGGATAGAGAAGGCAGATCAACAAATGTTATAAACCCTAAATTAAAATGACATAGAGCTGAAAATAAAGTTAGTGAGAATAATATTAGAACCATGTATTCCATTTCCAATGTCACTAGCATAAACTGTTTTTAACCAACAAAAATTATTCTCATTGGAAAGTGAGAATTAAATATTTTCTCAAAATGTAAAACAAAAAGGTTTGAACATCATTGAATTTGGTTAGTCTCCACCTAATGTGAGCATAAAGAAGGTAAAATGAAAAATGTTATCAAGCTTAAATTGGAATGAGATAAAGGTGAAAATGAAGCTAGTGAGAATAATATTGGAAACATGTATTGCATTTTCAATATCATTAGCACAACTGAATTTCATAGGATTGCTAGATGTACTTCGAAAAAAGGGGCTTGGGATGTCCTCCAAGTGACCCATGAAGGAACCGATATCGTTAAAGTATCCAAACTTCAAATATTGACTTTTAGATTTGAGACTATTAGGATGGATGATCATGATAGTTTTGATGGGTTTCATGCAAAATTAATAGATATTGTGATTTTAACTTTAATCTTGGTGAACCCATCAGTCACTCTAAAGTCGAAAAACTTTAAGATCTCTTCTACAGAGATTTAGAGCAAAAGTTACTACTATTGAAGAGTTTAATTAAGGATGTGGATTCCTTGATGATAGGTGAATTTGTAGGTTCTCTTCAAACTTGTGAAATGATTTTTAAATTGTCTAGGAAAGCAAAAGCTATTACCTTGAATTCCAATAAAGAAGAATCCTTAAGTTTCAAAGGTGAGGGTGATGAGAGAATATCGAATGGAGAAGTTGCAAGATTTGCCAGAAAATTCAAGAAGTATATGAAATTAAGGAAATAAAATCATAAATCCAAAGAAGATGCTAAAAAATAGAAAAAATTATTGGAAAGATTAATTGGAAAAGATAAAAAGAAAGATAAGAGTGTCAAAAGGGAGTTTGAGCTTGAATGGTTCAAATATAGTGGAAAGGGGTCCATCATCACTGAATGTCTCTTAATTAAAAAGGAGAAGAATGGGGATCATCGAGACTTATAGGACAATATTGGCTCCCTAAAAATCTAATTATGAAGTTGACTTAACATCGCATTACAAAAAGTCAATTACACTCTACTATCCCATATAAATAACAAAATACTTATTATTTGGGTTTGTAACTTGCTATTGTTGTATATAGTTTTCTCATGAATTGATGTCTATAATCTAATAAGATGAAAACTATTAGTCTCTCAAAATTACTTCTATCATACTTGAGTTCCAAATCTTTCTATAGTAGATCAATTTAACATATCTCACTAAGAGCTAATGTCAAGTTCCAATTAAGTAATTACTATTATCATAGTTTACTTGTGTAAGGAACCTCAAATTACTCCATTCTCAAACCTTAGATTATTAGGGTAGATGCAATCTATTCTAAGTTTTTTTTAAATCTATCACAATCGAAATATATGTCCACAAGTCCTCCACTCTTATCCCAAGCTTTTGCTGTGGGCCTAACACTCCACTTCTTGGATAGTCCATCTCACTCTGCAACACTCTCTTTCACTCCCTGTGAGAACCTATCTCATATCTTTTTTCATTTTTCTTTTCTTTCTTTTTTCATATATATATGAAAATAGAAAGAAGGTAACAAAAACTGTAATATAGTTTTCTCAAAAAAATTAATTTTTTATTGAATTTTTAAAAATAGATGACCCTATAGAGTAATTATCACCTTTGATCCACCTAATTTCCCTCACATTTTACTTCCGTCCATTCCGACCCATGGGTAGTCCACGAGCGCTTAAAGTTGTCGGGCCAAAACAGAACCGGTCCGCTCCCTTTCCGGCATGCATTAACTTGTATTGACAAGAGTCGTCAAATCGCATCGACGTGGATAAACTTGACAAAAGAAGAGGTACGCGTGTCATAAACTCTACACGTGGCAAACGTATTTGATGGACACCACACTTACACATGGCAAACTCTCAACCCGGCCCTCATCCTATAAAAGAACCAAGATAAGGAAGGTGAAATGCGGGGCGGTAAGAGGATGACCTCGCTGGTACCGTGGCGGGGCGGAGGGTTGGACCACTGGATTGGGTCACCCTTTTCTTCAGAATTATGGGACCCTTTAGGGTTTGGGTCGAGGGACTGGAGGCGAGGCCGAGACGACGATGTCTCAGCCGTTGCTCTTGCAAGCGTGGACTGGCGTGAAACCGATAACGCACACACCATTCGCGCTGATCTTCCTGGTTTGTTTGCTTTGCTTTTTGGAAACAATACCTGCAAAGTCGGTAAGAAATTTTGATTTGAAAGGGTGTGTAATATTGGGCAGGTGTTCGAAAAGAGGACGTAAAGGTGCAAGTGGAGGACAGCAACATACTACAAATCAGCGGTGAGAAGACCAAGGAGAACGAGGAGAGCGGGGAGCGATGGCACCGCATAGAGAGGCAGAGAGGCAGCTTCTTGAGGAGGTTCAGGTTGCCGGAAAATGCAAACACGGAGGGGATCAACTGTGCGCTGGAGAACGGAGTGTTGACTGTGACAGTGCCTAAGAAAGAGGCGACGAGTACTAGAAGCGATGTTAAACAGATAGATATAGCCTAGATTGGCATATGTACTTTGTATGAGTGTGGTGAAGTTACTGATAGCAAGGTGGTGGTGAGGGTACTGGAGGTGATTGTATGATCTATAATTGTGTGATGTATAATTAGGGGTGGGTTTGGGGGCTGGGAATGAATGTAATAAGGGTTTTATGTAAGAAAAGAGAAGTAAAATAATTGAATAAATAAAAATGAGTACTTTTGAGAGTTGTAGAAATTTTATAAGCTACTTAAAAAGGAAGGGATAAATTTTATTGCAGTTTATAATTAACTTAACGGTTGTAACTTTTTTCTTAACGGTTTGAAATGTGAAATGTGTAAGAATATATTAAGAGATTATTGATTTCTCAAATTAATATAATATTTTATTTTAGTTTTAATAAGTTTAAAATTTTGAGCTTTCATTTAATCCTCGAATTGCTAACAATAAACTTGTAATAATAAGAAATAAAGATAAATATAATAATTGGAAAACAAAAAGTAGATTTTTTTTTTTTTTTTTTTGAATTGCTACTATGGTGTAATTGAGTTTTTTGTTTGTAAATAAAGGATTGACTTCCATGGAGGTCAGGGTTCCGTGGAAGATAATAATAAAGTAGGATGTCTAGCCTTAAAACTGTAGAAAGGTTTGTAAGGATTTTCTAGTGGGTTTGAACCTTAAACTCTAAAAGGGGTTCATATAGATTGTTGGACCATTAAATTTAATTCTTAATGGATCTCAATTAATTAATTCCTCCTACTGATTTTAATGAATTAGCTTAATAAACGTTCTTATGCACATATATCAATAAAAACTTAAATATCCATTAAGGATCAACTTAAATATCCACTAAGGATCCTTTATAATCATACAAGAAAATATGGGCTTCCTTAAATCAATATTCTATTACAGTATGTCAATTATATTCTAATGTTATATAAAATCAAATTGAGAAATACATTGATTAAATTTCATTTAACTAATTTTTTATATTTGTGATTTATTAACTATTACATGCAAGTATGTTTGTAATCTAATCAGGCAAAAAAACCTATTAATTTATATCATTCTTGAGTCATAACATTTTTTTCTTGAGTCATAACTTTTTTTTTCTTATGTGATTGATATATTCTTAACTCAGTAAGAGTATATTTCAAATTTTACTAAGGTTCCTTTATAATCTGTGAACTTCTAATATGTGAACTTAAGAAAATATGGGTTTCCTTAAAATTCAATTTTAAAGTTGAATCAATATTTGACTCAATATTCTATTATAGTGTGTTAATTATATTCTAATGTTACATAAAATCAAATTGAGAAATAAATTGATTAAATCTAATTTAACTAATTTCTTATATATGTGATTTATTAATTATTACATGCAAGTATGTTTGTAATCTAATCAGGCAAAAAATTATTAATTTATATCATTGAGTAACATCTTTTTATTATGTGATTGATATATTCTTAACTCAGTAAGAGCATATTTCCAATTTTACTAAAAAAATTATTATGACATCATAGATTTCGTGATCACAAATTCTTAGGATATATATTATCTCAATTGTGTTAGGAAGTGTCCCAAATTCCTAATTAGTATAAATTCGTTTTTTTTTTTTTTTGTAATAAATATTATATAGAATATTTCTAGGTTGATATATTATTGTAATATTAGACTTCCTTATAGAATAAGGAAAGTTGTTAGAAATATCTCTATAAATATTCTAGGTCATGAGGGGAAAAAGTTATGAGATGGAGATGGGCTTGTAGAGACTATACGTGGTGGATAGAGATGTGAGGAAGAATGGGAGGTACCCGGTGGAGCGAGAGGGCTCGTAGTAAGGTATGGATACAAGGAGTGGGGAAACATGGGATGTTTCGGGAACCCAATAGTTGTATCTGGTTCTGTCCTCTGTAATATTCTCTATTGTATAATAGAATCATTATCTCTCATCCATGGACGTAGGTATGGTTGGCCGAACCACGTTAAAACCTCGTGTACCGTATGTGTGATTGTTTTATCTTTGTGTTCTTGAACTAACATTGTTGGCATCAAAGCTTTCGCTGGCACAACAACTGGTATCAGAGCCTAGGGTTAGGTTTGAGTGGGAGCAATGGCAGAGGAAGCAGGAAAGGCGTATGAAATAGAAAAGTTTGATGGCACAGACTTTGCATATTGGAGGATGCAGATTGAAGATTATCTCTATAGGAGGAAATTGCATTTGCCTCTTTTGTGGACAAAACCTAAGAGTATGAAGGTTGATGAATGGGCGCTTCTTGATAGACAGATTCTAAGAGTTATTAGGTTAACTCTGTCTAGGTCTGTTGCACACAATGTTGTAAAGGAGAAGACTACAACAGATCTGATGAAGGCTTTGTTCGGTATGTATGAAAAGTCGTCCGCAAAACAATAAAGTGCATCTGATGAAGAAATTGTTCAATTTGAAGATGGCAGAGAATGCATCAGTAGCACAACATCTTAATGAATTTAATACAATCACAAATTAATTGCCGTCTGTAGAAATTGATTTTGATGATGAGATTCGTGCTCTGATCATCTTGGCTTCTTTGCCAAATAGTTAGGAGGCAATGAGGATGGCAGTAAGCAATTCTACGGGAAAGGAAAAGCTCAAGTATAATGATATACAAGATTTAATTATGGCTGAGAAGATTCGTCGAAGAGATGCAGGTGAAACCTCAGGATCTGGTTCTGCTCTAAACCTTGAGACAAGAAGCAGAGGTAATGACAGAAATTCAAATCGGGGTAGATCAAAATCCAGAAATTCTAATCGAAACAGAAGCAAATTTAGATCAAGCCAACAAATACAATGCTGGAATTGTGGGAAAACAAGTCACTTTAAAAGGCAATGCAAAAGTCCTAAGAAGAATAATGAAGATGATTCTGCTAATGTTGTAACAGAAGAAGTACAGGATGCATTACTTCTTGCAGTAGACAATCCACTTGATGATTGGGTTTTGGATTCAAGAGCTTCGCTTCATACCACTCCACACCGAGAAATCATACAAAATTATGTTGCAGGTGATTTTGGTAAAGTGTATTTGGATGATGGTTCAGCCTTGGATGTTGTGGGTCTGGGAGACATTCGAATATTGTTGCCCAATGGGTCTGTTTGGTTACTGGAGAAGGTTCGACATATTCCTGACCTGAGGAGAAATCTGATTTCTGTTGGACAACTTAATGATGAAGGACATGCGATACTATTTGTTGGTGGTACTTGGAAGGTTACAAAGGGAGCTAGGGTATTGGCTCGTGGAAGGAAGACCAATACTCTATATATGACCTCATGTCCAAGAGACACAATTACAGTTGCTGAAGCAAGTACTGATACAAGCTTATGGCACCACAGACTTGGTCATATGAGTGAGAAAGGGATGAAGATGCTGTTGTCAAAAGGAAAACTACCAGAATTGAAGTCCATTGATTTTGACATGTGTGAAAGTTGCATCTTAGGAAAGCAAAAAAAATGTGAGTTTTTTTAAAATTGGCAGGACACCGAAGGTTGAAAAATTGGAACTAGTACACACTGATTTGTAGGGGCCTTCTCCAGTTGCAACCCTTGGTGGTTCAAGGTACTACATCACTTTTATTGATGACTCAAGCAGAAAGGTATGGGTTTATTTTCTAAAAAATAAATCTGATGTATTTGAAACTTTTAAGAAGTGGAAGGCCATGGTTGAGATAGAAACAGGTTTTAAAGTAAAATGTTTGAGGTTGGATAATGGAGGAGAGTATATAGAATGAGGGTTCAGTGAGTATTGTGCTATATAGGGAATTAGGATGGAGAAGACCATTCTTGGGACACCACAACAGAATGGTGTGGCTGAGCACATGAATAGAACTCTCAATGAGCGTGCTAGAAGTATGAGGTTGCATGCTAGACTACCAAAAACTTTTTGGGCTGATGCTGTTAGCACTGCAGCTTACCTGATAAACCGAGGACTATCAGTTCCTGTGGAGTTCAAACTCCCTAAGGAGATTTGGAGCAGTAAAGAGGTGAAGTTTTCACATTTAAAAGTTTTTTGTTGTGTTTCTTATGTTCATATTGATTCTGATGCTCGTAGTAAACTTGATGCAAAGTCAAAAATATGTTTTTTCATTGGCTATGACAATGAGAAATTTGGCTATAGGTTTTGGGATGAACAAAACAGGAAAATCATCAGAAGTAGAAATGTGATATTTAATGAACAGGTTATGTACAAGGACAGGTCAACTGTAGTGTCAGATGTTATAAAGATAGATCAAAAGAAATTTGAGTTTGTCAACTTAGATGAATTGACTGAAAGTACTGCCCAAAAAGGGGGTGAAGAAGATAAGGAGAATGTAGATTTACAAGTAGATATGAGTACACCTGTAGTTGAAGTTCGCAGATTTTCCAGGAACATTAGATCTCCGCAACATTATTCACCTGTTTTAAATTATCTCCTGTTGACTGATGGTGGCGAGCCAGAGTGTTATGATGAAGCCTTGCAAGATGAGAATTCAAGCAAGTGGGAGTTAGCCATGAAGGATGAGATGGATTCCTTGTTGGGGAATCAGACATGGGAGCTGACTGAATTGTCAGTAGGAAATAAGGCTTTGCACAACAAGTGGGTATACAGAATAAAGAATGAGCATGATGGTAGCAAACGTTACAAGGCCAGATTAGTTGTTAAAGGGTTCCAGCAGAAAGAGGGCATTGACTACACAGAGATATTTTCTCCAGTTGTGAAGATGTCAACAATCAGACTTGTACTAGGAATGGTAGCTACAGAAAACTTACATCTTGAGCAATTAGATGTGAAGACAACATTTTTTCATGGTGACTTGGAAGAAGACCTTTACATGATTCAGCCAAAAGGGTTCATTGTTCAAGGACAAGAGAATCTAGTCTGCAAACTAAGAAAGAGCTTGTATGGCCTTAAACAAGCTCCTGAACAGTGGTACAAGAATTTTGACAATTTTATGTACAGAATTGGGTTCAAGAGATGTGAAGTTGATCACTGTTGCTATGTTAAGTCTTTTGACAATTCTTACATCATATTACTGTTGTATGTGGATGATATGGTTTACTGTAGACCCCTTCTTGATTTCGATTATCCTTTTGATGTATGAATTTTCGTTGGATTTTGAGTCTCGTTTGGATGCTAGGGGGTAGAATGACAGAGGTCATATGTTTGTCTACGTTGGTACTTGATTGCTTCTATAGATGTTGTTGATTTGTCTCTTTGGAGTTCTCTAATTTTGATTTAGGGTTGAAAGGTTCTATTTTTTAATTTCCTGTGCATTACATGAGAACTATGGTTGTACTTATTTGCTGGAATCTGCTTGTACCTCTCTCACCATTCCAAGCCCATTGACAAAGTAGTGGAATGTGGCTTGGCTTGGTTATTCTTTTTTTATTTTTATTTTTTTTCTTATCTCTACTCTGTTTTCTGGAGTTTTTTCTCTTTGTGTTCGTTTTTTTTTTTTTTCTTTTTCTAGTTTCTTTTTTTGGGGTACCTTGTCTCCGTTAGGCAGCAATTTTTGGAACTCTTGGAATGGGAAGAATTGAGTTTGTCTTGGGGAGCAAAAGAAAATTGAAATGTCTGGATATAGGGCTGAATCCCAATTCTCTGATCTTCTGAATCTATATCGTGACCATAGCATGTTATTGGCTTTCATTGATTGAGTGCTGACAATCCTTCAAACTTGCGGCTTGGAGCAGGTCACTGATTGCATCCTTCGGGTTCTTCCGTTTCTACTAGAGTCATTAGTAAAAAGGAAGATGAGGAGCAGAGATCATTTTTTTTTTTATGTTGTGATATGATCATCATTCTATTGTCACATTGCCCATTTCATTTTTGAGAATCAGATTCAATCTGGATTAAAGACATACGCATTGACAGAATGACGCTACTGTGGCCAAGTTATTGATTTCGTGGATGGTATACTATTGGATAGGCCAGACCCCTATGATCCAGTTCTGGTGCATTGTTTGTGCGGGCAAGAACTAGAAATCAATTTAGAAACGCCCTTGTAACAGCCAGAAATTGATTCTAAAACCGAAGCAGTCATGAGTGGCATTTTCAAGACGTTGTTCCTAATTCTAGAAAGTTTTCCAGATCAGCAAGAGACTTCAGGATGGGAATTAAAGAACTTCCCATGACCATCAGATTCGATACTTTGTTTTAAACAGATTGGTGTCTGCTCACTGTGAAAAACATTACTTGCTGAGAATACCGATTCGATGAATTTGAGTTTACCTGGAGCTGCTGAAGCTTTTGGACACCATGAAGCTTTGACCATCAGACTTAAGCATATTCTTAAAATGTGTACAGATGGACCCGGGATTCTCTTTGGGCTGGTGAAAAATGCGGAGGATGTAGGAGCTTCGGAGGTGATCTTTCTCTTGGAGAAAACTCAATATGGGACTTCTTCCATTATCTCTCTTGAAATGGCAGATTGGTAAGGCCCTGCTTTGCACTGTTTCAATGACTCTGTTTCCAGTCCGCAAGATCTTTATGCAATCTCACAGATTGGTCAAGAAAACAAGCTAGAGAAGCCATTTGCTATTGGAAGATTTGGGCTGGGATTTAATTATGTTTATCATCCTACAGACATACCAACCTTTGTTTATGAGGAAAACATTGTTATGTTTGATCCTCATACCTATAATTTGCCTTGGAATCTCTCCATCCCACTCTGGTTTAAGAATTAGATATGTTGGAAGAAGGATTCTTGAACAATTTCCAAATCAGTTCTCTCAATTCCTACACTTTGGTTGTGAATTGCAGAATCCCTGCCTGGCTGCTTGCCATTAATTCGCCTCTCAGACTAAGATCATCTATAGGATGGTATATCAGAAATAATTGAGGTACTTTGAAAAGTGGGAATCAACTTTTGGGAACCTACAAAAGATTTAAGAACCAGCTTCATTAATACAAGCCTCAGAAGTAGTTTGTTGGAAATGCACTTAAGCTCCATGAGCAGACCCGTAAGTTCCAGCCATGTCTTTGATCGAGTCAGTAAGCTGCTCTCCCTCAAGGTTCGAACCAGATAAAGGCAACTGGAGTTACGACTGGTTAAACTTTAACTCCTTCACGGCCTATACAATTGGAATTGCAGATGATATGCATTCGGTCATCGACTATATATCGATATGCAAGTGCTCACATTGATAGTATCGCAACAAAATACTCCGAAATAGTCGAAACAAAAGTTATCCAAGAAAAGATGGCAAACTGCAATGAGAGTCTATTGAAGATCTTAGAGATGACCGGTCTGCTGAATTCAATAAAGATGGCAAACAACTTGATTCCGATGTTCACCTCAAGCACGTCCGTGATGGTCATGTTGCTGCATATGTGGTGATTTTGGTGGAGGACAGTGAGCCCATTGGTGAGAAATCCTTTTATAACTTCTCAGAATGTTTGGGAAGCAGCTATGCTGTTTAAATGAACTTCCCGAGAAGTGCTTGTGTAACTTGCTAAGCTGGCTGGGTACTGGAGGTGATTGTATGATCTATAATTGTGTGATGTATAATTAGGGGTGGGTTTGGGGGCTGGGAATGAATGTAATCAGGGTTTTATGTAAGAAAAGAGAAGTAAAATAATTGAATAAATAAAAATGAGTACTTTTGAGAGTTGTAGAAATTTTATAAGCTACTTAAAAAGAAACGGATAAATTTTATTGAAGTTTATAATTAACTTAACGGTTGTAACTTTTTTTCTTAACGGTTTGAAATGTGAAATGTGTAAGAATATATTAAGAGATTATTGATCTTCTCAAATTAATATAATATTTTATTTTAGTTTTAATAAGTTTAAAATTTTGAGCTTTCATTTAATCCTCAAATTGCTAAAAATAAACTTTTAATAATAAGAAATAAAAATAAATATAATAATTGAAAAACAAAAAGTAGATTTTTTTTTTCTTTTTTTCAATTGCTTCTATGGTGTAATTGGGTTTTTTGCTTGTAAATAAAGAAGGATTGACTTCCATTGAGGTCTGGGTTCCGTGGAAGATAATAATAAAGTAGGGTGTCTAGCCTTAAACTGTAGAAAGGTTTGTATGCATTTTCTAGTGGGTTTGAACCTTAAACTCTAATGGATCTCAATTAATTAATTCCTCCTATTGATTTTAATTAATTAGCTTAATAAACTTTCTTATGCACATATATCAATAAAAACTTAAATATCCACTAAGGATCCTTTATAATATGTGAACTTAAGAAAATATGGGTTTCCTTAAAATTCAATTTTAAAGTCGAATCAATATTCGACTCAATATTCTATTATAGTGTGTTAATTATATTCTAATGTTATATAAAATCAAATTGAGAAATAAATTGATTAAATCTAATTTAACTAATTTCTTATATATGTGATTTATTAACGTATGTTTGTAATCTAATCAGGCAAAAAACTATTAATTTATATCATTCTTGAGTCATAACATCTTTTTATTATGTGATTGATATATTCTTAACTCAGTAAATGTCAAATTTTACTAAAAAAATTATTGTGATACCATAGATTTCGTGATCATAAATTCTTAGGATCATCAAGAGGATATATGATCAATTGTATGAGATGTTATGGTGTTTGTCTTGAAAATACCTATTATTACCTATCTTAATGACACAATCTATGAGGAATATATGACCACATTAATATTAGCTCAATATTTTATTAATGTGGAAAGCTCATGCAACATGGTAGCTTGGAGAAATCATGATTGTCTAATAATTAATACCATAATTTAACATAAGTCTTGTCTAATGTGTAATCATATATATTAGTGCACTCGCATGATAAACTCATTTTGACAACCAAAATAAGTCATTCCTCTAATTAGGAGATAGTGTATTACAATTTTATATGACTTGTCTAAGTTTATGAATAAATTGTGAACTACTCATCAACTTGCAAGGAACTAATGACTTGAATATCATATACAACTTTTCATATACTTAAGTCATGTACTATGTAAGTGATGCATGTCTAAATGCTTAAATTATTAATCATAAAGGATAGTAAAGTGAAAACAAAGGTATAATATAAATATTAATGAAAACATATATTATTGCATCATGTCATGCTTCCAAGAGCTTTATCCTAACAATCTCCCATCAACATTCAAAGCATATTGTAGGGACCCCTTCCCCTGATGACACGTGGCGCACATCGCTATCCAGAGCAACTCCATCCGGACTCCCCCAAGAGGACACGTGACGCGCTCCCCTATCCGGACTCCCTCAGGAAGAAGCACACGGCACTCGCGAACATCACATTCGGACGATAGCATATCCCTATCCGGATATGTTGTCCGGATCATCGACTAAAGTGAGCAAGCCTTGCTACGTCATTCCGACAGCCTGCCACAACCCACGTTCCGCCGCCTGCAGAGCGAAAGGACATGAATGATGGCAAGTCGCTTCCCACAATCTCTGACAGTCGTCCGTAGGGTGATGATGACCCTACCACCACCTAGAGGCATCATGACGAGCCAAAAAGTCTTCCCACCATTAAAAAGGGAGGCAGAACTTCTGACACTATATAAAAGGACCTTCACACAAGGAGGAAGGTAAGCTAACTATCCTTGAAAAAGCCTGATAGCTTAATCTCTTGAGCCATGACTAACAAAACCATCGAAGAGTGTGTCCAGACATCCTGTCCGGACATCTTTTGCAGGGAAGACTGAACCAGAACTCAATCTTGGTTGAAAGCGTGCGTCCACTTGGCAGCTACGTGGATCATTGGGACGCAAGGCCTCAACACATATTGGATATAAATTTGACTCATATGCTATCCTATGACCATTAAAAACTGTACTGGACAAAGTTTTGGTGAAAGGATTTGTCAAGTTCTCCATAGAAGGCATATTCTCCACATTAACATTACCTTCTATACTATCTCACGAATAAAGTGGTATTTTCTCTCTATGTGTTTTCCTTTTTAAGTAGTTTCTTGGTTCTTTAGATTATATGACTGTCTCATTATTTGTTCTATTTCCTATTCTTGAATATATATTTTGTTTTTTTTCTTGTTTTGTTTGCTATATTATTCATATACTACCATCTTTTTTTATCGCGCGATATGCCTTTTTTTTTAGTTGAATATTTCTAAGAAATAAAATGCATGAGGAATAATGGCTAAAAATGTCTTTTAATAAATTAATAATAATTTTTTGTTAAAAAATAATTTTGATAAACTGATTTTTTATATAAAAATATTTTTAAAAATAAAAAGATTTTTTAAAACAAATTGAGATTTTGCTTTTAATAAATTAGTTTGTTTTTTGAAAAATAAATCTAGTCTTTTTTAGAATGTGAAATCATTTTTAATAAATTTAAAACCCCTTTTTAATAAAGATAAATATTTAATCATTTTAATAAATTATTTTTTTAACCTTCTTGTTTGGAATTATAAATATATTATCTTCAATAAAATGGAAATTATCCTATAATAATGTGAAATCATAAGTTTTGTGTCAAAGTGAAACTTTTTTCAAATAGTTTTTGAATAAAACTAAATCTTTTGTTTTTTAAATATATTAAAATATTTTTTTCTTAACAACTAAAATATTTTTTTCCCTTTTTGTTCTTGAAATAAATTTGGACCTATTTTCCTTAAAATCTAAAATCATTTTTTTTAATAAATTTTAGATACTTTTTAAATAATAAATTTGAAACCAATTTTCTAATAAAATTAAATAAGAATTACCTTTTTGGTAGATAAAAAAATAAAAAGAAAAAAGAAAAAAGAGAAAAAGAAGAAGAAAGAGAATTAAAATATTTTCTATACATAAATTTTAAAGATTCTTCTTCTAAATAATTTCTAAAGATCATTTTCCTTAAATAAAATTTGAATTTGACTAATATTTTATAAATAAAATGTAGGAATCCTTTTTTTTTTTTTAATAAAGTTAGGTAAGATTCTTTAATTTTATTTATTTATTTATTTTGATAAAATCAAAATTCTTTTATAAAGCATAATTGTGAAATTATTTTTTAAACAATTAAATTGAAGTTATTTTTGGTAAATAAAAAGGGGATTGAAGTACTTTTGTAAATAATTTTATAAAAAGTCATTTTCTTATTGAAAAAAAAAATCATATTTACTAAAACTACTTCAATCCCCTTTTTATTTACCAAAAATGATTTTTTTTTTTTTTTGTAAACAATATATATATATATATATATATATATATATATATATATATATATATATATATATATATATATATATATATATATATATATATTTATTTGGTTTTAGGAAAAGCTTTTTCAATTTTATTAAAAGAACTTTGGGAATTATCTCGATTCTATGAAAATTATTTTAAATTTATTATTTAAATAATGGTTTCAAATTTATTTTAAAAACATTAGAAAATATTATTATCTAAATTTATTGAAAAAAAAAAAGAGATTTTCATAATTTTATTATAAAAAATAACTTCAATTTAATTTTTTAAAAAAGAATTTACTAATAAAATTGAATTGGATTTTAATACTCTTGTAAATAAAATTGTAAAAGTCTTGTTTTCTAAAAAAAAATTAATAAAAATCAATTTGCTTGCAAATAAAATTAAATAAAAAAAATTCACAGCATCAAAATAATGCCATTTTGATAACTATAAAAGCTCATTTTCTAACCACCCCGACTCCTCCCTCTCGGTTGCTCTAGCTCTAGCAGCAACCGACCACTGTCATCGTTGGACATGATTCCTTTCCCTCTACTCTCTCCCTCCGTGTATGCCCCAACTCCAACAGCAGCAACAACAACTCCAGAAGGTGAAATCTTAAACTTTCATTTTTATTTTTTGAAATTTAATTTTCATGTTTTATATTTATGTCTTAATTTTTTTGTTGATTATAATTTTGATGTTATGTTTAATATTTAATTTTATATTTTTTTCAGTTTTTGTTTATTTATTGCACATTAAAATTTTAATTTATTGAAATTATTGAAAAGTTAAAACATTAGGAATTAAAATAATTAATTCATTTTCAAATAAAATTTTGATTTTTAAATTTTAAATAAATATTTTATTTGAAAGTAAATTTCTCATTTTGAAAAAAAAAATTCTTTTATAAATTTCAAAAATTTTAATTATTTGATTTTTAAAATTGTTGATGACTTTAATTCTCTAAATTAATGTGGGGTTTTTATAAATTGTTGATAACTTTTTTTTTTTAAATTAAATTTTTGATGACTTGATTCTTTAATTTTATTATTAAAATTATGATTTTTGTTTACAATTTGATGGAAAAATAAATAATGGAATCAAACTTTACCCATCCTCTAGTCAAAATTCAACTGTCAATTCACAAACAACTGGAAGTAAGAACGAACCTACATGGGAGCAAGTTTTTGAAGAAAGATATACAAATGAAATGAAAGCTCTTGTTTGTTTGTATTGTAAAAATGTTGCAAAAGGTGGGGGTATTAATAGAATAAAGCAACACCTTGCTGGAATGAAAGAGGATATTGGTCCATGTAAATTGGTTCCTCTTGATGTTAGATTTCAAATGAAAAATTCTTTGTATGAGTTTATGAATTCCAAGAAAACAACCCAAGAAGCATATGAATATAGAAATCCTTATAGTCCTAATATGTTACAATTCAAAAGGGATATGGTAGAAGGTCAAAAAGAGGTTCAAGAAATGCAAAATCCTATGGTAGCTAGTAGTGGAAAAAGAAAAAAAAAAAAATCAACAGTGAATAAGTATTTTGCACCAAGAAACGTTCAAGGAGCTCTACCTTCCATGAGGAATGTATTAGCTAGGAAAAAAGTTGTTTGGAGAGCAGATATGGCGGTTGAGAGATTATTTTATGATGCATGCATTCCTACTAATGTTGTGAATTCCTTCTACTTCAAGCCAATGTTGGATGTTATATCCGCAATTGGTCCTGGATATAAGGGTACAAATTACCATAAGCTACAGGTTAATCTTTTAAAGGATGCCAAAAAGGAAGTTCAGTTACTTGTGGACTTTTATCGTGCAATTTGGGCAAAAGTTGGGTGTATAATAATGGGTGACGGTTGGACATATAATAGACAAAGAACACTTATCAACTTCCTTGTTTATTGTCTTGAAGGAATATCATTTGTGAAATCTATTGATGCTTCAGCCATTGTCAATGATGCAATTAATTTGTTTCAATTATTTGATGAGGTGATTGAATGGATGGATCCACTCAATGTAGTTCATGTAGTGACTGATAATGTAGCAAATTATGTGGCCATAGGGAGATTGATTTCTTAGAAGCATAAACACAACAATTGGTCGCCTTGTGTTGCTCATTGTCTTAATTTTATTTTTAAGGATATTGGTTGATGGACCATGTTGCTGAACTTGTAAGATGTGCATCAAATGTAACAATTTTTGTGTATAATCATGTTGCTTTGTTAAGTTGGTTGAGAAAAAAAGAATGATGGATAGATATTCTCCAACTTGGTGCGACTCGCTTTGCTACCACATTCATTACACTCAAGAGTCTTCATGATCATAAACATGACTTGCAAGCTTTGGTGACTAGCAAGTTCTTTGTGGACTTTGGATATTCAAGGGATAGTAAAAGCAGAGTTGCAGTTTCCATCATCTTGGATAATAGATTTTGAAATGATTGGTTGATAGTTATGAATCTTATGTCTCCACTAATGCGCTCATTGTGTATTATTGATTGTGATGAGTGGCCTTCGATGGGATATATGTATGAAGGCATGTATAGGGCTCATTTGGGCATCAAGAAATTATTTAACCACAAAAAAAAAAAAAAAAAAAAAAAAACTATACAAGCCTTATATAACAATCATAAAGCAACATTGAGATCAACAACTAAAGAAAAACATTCATTCAGCAGCTTATTGGTCAAATCCATTTTTCCAATATGTTAGGAAAACTTTTGTAATAAACCAACTATTATTGGAGGTGTCATGGATGTTATTGACTAGAAAGTTCTAAAAGGCAAGCTTGATACGATGAATGAAATGAAGTTGTTTCGTGATCAATTAGGAAGCTTTGGAAGAAACCTTGCTTATTCTTCACATGAAGTACTTCAACCTGGTAAAAGATAATTTTAATTTATTAGCGTGTTTCTTTTTTTTTTCATTAGTTACCTACTTACTATTTAATATTTTAAACTTGATAATGCTTTTTTTTTTCTTATTTTTAATGTGAAAATGGTAACTAGATGAAAGGTGGAAGCTACATGGATACAATGCACCACATTTACAAAAGTTGACTATTCAAATATTGAGCCAAACTATATCGTCTTCTGGATGTGAGAGGAATTAGAGTGTCTTTGAATGTATACATACCAAAAGAAGGAATAGATTGGAACATCAAAGGCTTAATGATCTTGTATACGTTCATTACAATTTGCGGCTAAAATATCGGTATAAATGCTTTCTTGGTTGTTTTGAATTTAAATTCTTTCATTCACAGTTATGAATAATTATATGTTTTTTTTTTTAGGTTCTATAACAAGAAAAGAACCTATGATCCCATTGATTATGCATGCTTTGATGAGACCGATTTTTGGATAGTTGATGAGGATCAATCAGTAGAGCTAGATGTTGAAGAATTGGAAAATCTTCTATATGAAGAAAGGTCAATTCCAATAAATGAAGTGGAAGGTTCAAGTTCTCACATTGGTTAGTGGAATATTTAAACTTATAAAAGTTCAATAATTATAATTTTTTTCTTCAAAAATGATTTCTTACTGATATATATTCAATATTTTTGTAGATGATGAGGATGATGGTGGTGTGGCTATAGAAGGGCTTGATGTGGAGAACTTCGGTTTTCCATATGCTCATTTTCAATCTCCATATTCCAATTTCCAAAATGAATGAAGACATGAATTTTATATTTATTAGTTGAAAAAATCTTCATGAATACTCGAACATTGACGTATTATATTTTGAGTAACTATTTAAGTGTTGTGGTTGACATTTGTATTATCTATTATGGATAATGTGTTAACAACTCTTTAATAATTTGGTCATTGTTGGTTTGTTGCTCATATTTGGATGTAGGATAACAATGGTTTGATTATTTGATAAATATTGAGTTTATTGACATTATGAATGTATAACATCTTATATTGTGTTATAGATATGATATATGATGATTGATGACTTCTACAAGTTAAAATTTTTGTGAAAAAACCTTAACAAACAGAGTAGATGATGTCAAAATTTATATAGAATTTATTTTTTTATTATTTAACTTTTTAAATTTTAATAATATATAAAATATATATTTATGACGTCATCAGTTTAACCACAGTTCGACCATCAATCCAACCAGTGAACCGTGAATTGATAACTTTTCCAATTCAATGATTAGTCCGATTCTAAAAACTTTGATAAATTCTTTTAACAATAAGTGCAAATAACCTTCTTGAAAATAAAAATTAAATACAAATAAAATTTATTCAAATCATTTATTGAAAATAAATTGAAACTTTTTTAAAACAAACAAATTAAAATCCTTAATTTGAAATTGTTTTTAATGTAAATAAATTCATTTGAAATTATTAAAAATGTGTTGTAGTCTTTGAAAATAATCAAATCATCTTTTTAAAATCAATTTAGTAAATCACTTTGTGCAACTCTCTCATCATTCATTTCGTATGCCTATAATCATTATTTATCGTGGCCTTCTTATATGTATTTTTATGTCATTCTTTTTTTTAATATCCATGATTAATTAATTGTTATAGTTTTCTTCACTTGTTTAGTCTAAAACTTTTTAAGGCTTAGAAATGTATTATTTTTGTAATACCTTCTTAATCAGTAACTTGACTCTTAGATTTAAACTCAATTTGAACCAACGTTTCCTAAATTTCCTTAAAGCTTAAATGGATCTCAAAAATCATATGGAGATTCAATTTTGTTGGCCCTTAGACCTTTGAAGCTAAAAAAACTCATAGAATTTCATAAGTATAAAAGTTAATGATGATTGGTTTGATAGTTAGATCAATTGGTTGAGCACTAGGTAAAAGGAGTAGGTTGATAATGGCTATTGGTTTTGCAACTAAGGGGGACCTCAACCAGTTGAAGTATCAATCTACCGGTTTTCTATTGACCTGCACCCTTCAATTGTCACATGCAAAAAGTATAATGGCTAGTAAGCAATTGACTATTTAATCAACCAGTTGAGCTACACTAACTTGTCCATAATGGTTAATTTCAATTTGGAACTCTTATTTAAGACTCTTAGACTTTATTTATGGAAAGGTTGCTATTTGAAAATAATCTTGTTATCCAAACCTTAAGTCTTTAGTATATTTTAAATGCAATTATTTCAAAATTATGAGCATTATTCTTTGCACCTTAAGACCTACTTTTTCTATTATAATAAATTTGCAAAGCTAGTTCTTATATTTATATTTTGCCCAAATTTATGGTTTTGTATGAGAGAATATTTTTAAGTTCTTGAAAAACACTTGTGAAGTTGTTTTAAATAAGTGTTGAAAGAATACTTGTGAAGTTATGAAATTCCATGGGTATTTAGAAACTAAGTGTATGTTAAAGAATTACTTGGTTTGAAAGATGATATTTAGAAAGTAAGAGAGTATTTGTTTTTTTAGCTTTTTGCTAAAAGTATTTGCTTTCAAAATTTAGGTTTTTTTTTTAATGACTTATTACTTAATTTTTTACAAATTTGACTGAATAGAAAAAACCAAAATATTTGGTTTTTTTTAATAAAAAAAACAAACTTTTTAAACCTCCTCAAATCATAACTCCAACCCCAAACCCCAACCCTACCCCATCATCATGTAGCTCTCTAGTCTCGACCATAACTATGACCCCCAACTCTCACCTCATTTCTAGCTTACTGGTTCCACGACCATTACCAAACTTTCTCAAGGTAATTTCTTCCTTATTTTTTTCTTTCTATTTAGGTTTTTTATGTCATTCTCACTTTTTCTCAACAATGAGATCAAACCATAGGTAGAACTGTTGTTCTTTGTTTTGAAATGGTTTATTAATTAAATGGTTATATTCTCTAGTGCAATTCTTTATGATTCTCATGCCAATCACTTATTTTAGGGCTCTATAGGGAATTTTGATTTTGTAGGAGTGGGGCTTGGTAGGTTTAGAGGTTCAAGGAATTTTGTAAAGATGTTTAATCGTATGTTTAGATGCATTTGTGTGATTTGGTTTTGGCTTTGAGGAAGTGAATGTTGGTGGGTTTAGAAATTTTGCTTTTTTGAAGTTCCCATGACTTTGATATGCACTCCCTATTTTGCATCTCCATGTGTTGTTATGATTGAATTTTGATTATGAGGAAATGGGTTTTGATGGGTTTAGTGGTTTAGGACCCTTTTATACACTTTTTGCACATTTGTGTGATTCTATGATTCAATTATAATTATGAGGAAGTGGGTAATAGTGAGTTAAGAAATTCCGTTGTGATACATCTTCCAATACTTTGATATACACACTTATGGTTCAATTTTTCTTTCAAAGAACTTAGTTTGAAGGTGTATCTATAATATAAGATACACCCCTCCTCCACATATTCTCCACTACACATTGGTATGCATTTTTACAGCTTAGAAATCATTTGGAGAAAGTGAGTTTTTTTAGTGATTTTAGAGGTTTATGTCTAATATAACACTTGTTTTGTATCTACACACTCAATCTTACAAACCCTTTGCTTTGGTATACACACTAGTCTTGTTCTTTTATTATATTTATATTTTATTTTAAAGAAGAGGGCATTGGTGAATGTAGGTGTATAGCTTATAAGCCTGCTTTAAGCCCCATCCATCTTTCATAGACGATCAACTATCCACTTATATTCTTTTATGATTAAGTTTTGATTTTAAGGAAATGGATTTTGAGAATCAAAAGTTCTAGTTGCTAGATGTACTCTCGTTTGTATAATTGCATGCTTTCATGGTTGAATTATGATTCTAAGGAAGTAGAATTAATTTGGTGAATTCAAAGGCCTAAGTCCCATATAAGTTATACATTCACAATTATGTTTTCATTAGCTTATATGTGTTTGTATGATTCAAATTTTATTTTTTGAAGTACTGGTTTTTTGTGGGTTTAGAAACTTGGGTTTAAAGCAACCTTAAAAAAATAGTAGAGGTTTTACTTTTGCGCTCATTCTCTCTTAATGATACATCTCTCTTCCGTTGTTTGGTTCAATTCAACTTTGAAACTATGAAAATGAAATCATTCCATGGGATTTTGAGTCTAGCCACTCAACTTATTTTAGACTTTCATTGGATAATGACACTTTAATATTTGAGAATATAATGCTCTCTTGTTGACACTATGTTTTCAATATTTATATACAAAATTGAAACCTTAGATTTAAGGAAAGCATAATATGAAATTGTGATAATTAAATAGTTCAATTTTGTAGACCCCACCCCTCATTCATTGTATTCTTGGTCTTCCATTGTTGCCTGATGTTAGCAGTGTGTGTTTTTGGTTTATTAATTCTCAACATGTTGGTGACTTTCTTTATTGGCTACTTAATGGTTTTCATAAACAGTTTCAGATATCCATGTCCCTTTTCCCTGTATTTTCAATTTTCACCACATTTCTATCTTCATCTAGGCCCATAATCGGCTAAAGTTTGCAATTTCCTAGATGATTGTGACTCTATACTTTTCAAGGAAGCCACACACACACACGCATGCACGCACGTATATTTAGCAATAAATAGATTAAGTCACAAATACATAAAAAGGCAAACTCAAAACTCTAGTTAATTAGCTAAAGTTATCTCTAGTTAATTGGTGACTAAAAACTACATGATATGCTTTTATATAATGTCTCACACTTGATGACAAAATATGTCCTTTTATTTCTGGACATGAATATTTGTGATTGGAAAATATTAAACTCTAGTTAATTGGTGATTGTGACTTTAGGTTATCCATGGTTAATTGGTGAATGAAAACTACATGATATATATGCTTTTATATACTGTATCACACTTGATGACAAAATGTATGTCCTTTATTTCTAAACATAAATATCCGTGATTGGGAAATATTATACTCTTGTCAATATCATGGTTCCAAGAGATTTTATTCTATCACAATTTATACCAAAATATATTCATACAATCTTTTAAATCATATTCTTCCACACTTTTGTGTTTGCAAGGCCTCTCATTTGCTAAATATATCATAAAATTATATTCTTGTATCTATAGTACTATGACATTTATTAGCACTACAAGAAAAAAGGTCTTCATTGACAACTTTTCATTGTCAAGATAAGGTATATCTGTTAAGGTGGATTGGTATTCACATATGTCATATATGCCAGTGTCAAGAAATGATAAAAGCTAGCTAGACATATGCATATGTTAAGGTAGACCTTATTTCTATCAATGTAGGAATCTTATTAATATGACATATGTTAATGTTTCTTTCACTTTAGTCAAGGTTAGGTTAAACATATGTGAAGGTTGACTCACTGTTTTGTCAAGATTATATTCAATATATGTTAAGCTTAAGTATGATATATGTCAATTTTGTTTTATATGCTTTTAAATTTAATTTACACATATGTCAAACAATATACTCTTGATCAATTATATGTGCTAATTTTTGGTTTTGTATTAGTGACAAAAGAATATATTATTCCACAATTTCTCCCTACATACCTAAATTTGAAAACATATTTAGAGATATTCAAATCTTCGAAAATGTATATCTAAATTGGAATTTGAAGTGGTATACCACAACTTATATATGGTTTTGTATCATGTCTTCCACAAAACAAAATGTGAAAACTTTTTTATATCACATCAAACCTATAAACAATCTCCACTATTTTCTCTTTTTCCTTATTTAGATTTCTTTTTTATCCCAAACCCAAAAACTTTATTCTTTATTTTTCTATCTCTTCTACTTGAAGAATGGAAATGGTTTCCTTGCATTATAAGCCTAGTATAATGCTTTATCTATTTGTTGGTGTTCTTGTTACAACTTGGGAAAAAACATAATTTTCTTTTCTTGGTTCATCAGATTTTGATATAGGCGTGATTTTATTTACTTGGTTTCTATTAGAGTAGAAGTGCTCTAACTTAGTGCCCCCTATGATGAATTGTTGTTTGCCTATGTCATTTTAATTGTTTGTTTGGAGATGTCTAAGTGAAAATGCATGCCATATTTTTGTGGCCTTAATTATTTATAGTTTCTAGCTAGAAAATAATTGTACCTCTAGTTAATCTATTCTTCTATCATCTAAACTATACATTTATGAACTCTAATTTAATGTTGCTACTTGAATTTAGTTTTCAAACCCACACACTAGATATATATTCAAAATCACACTAGATATATATTTTTTTTTAAAAAAAGAATGAAAATTAATCACTAATGTCGGTTGGTTTTTGTACGTTAATGAGTCAACATGTTGAAACTAGTAGGGCAAATTGGACTAATCTGACCCAAAGAAAGCTCTTTATGATCTTTGTCTTCAAGAGGCAAATAAAGGTTTTAGATCAGGTAAAGGTTTAATGTCTAGTACTTGGCCTCGAATTGTTGAAGAGTTGGAGAAGTTACTTGGAAAATGCTACACTTCGAAACAACTTAAGAATGGTGGGATTACATGAAAAGACAATATCTCATTTGGAGTAAAATGATGACTATGATAGGACATGGTTACAATTTTGTAACCAAAACTTTTGATTGACCAGCTAAAAAATTAGAAGAATATATGCAAGTAGTTTTCTTATGGATTTGAGTGAATTTTACATATATACGTATGACTAATTTGTTGTTTATCTTGTAAAATAGAAATATCCATAAGCTAAACAATTTCCTTTTAAACCATTAGCAAATGTGGATGAATTAGAAGCATTGTTTGGAGGAGTGTTAGCTACTGGGTATAAAAATTGAAGCTCTAAAGGAGTGATAACTTTTGGGGCCGAGGAATCATCAATACATTCTACGTTTATGCTAGTGAAACTCTAATTAATTTAAAGGAAGATGAGAATTTATCAAGAAATAGTAATGATGAAGTACAAGGTTTTAAGAAAAAAACAAAAGAAATGAAAGAAAGAGCAAAATTAAGAAGAAATGAATAAAACAATGAATGTGTTGGAGAATTTTGAAGGACCCTTAATGAAGAAATGCATGAAGATTTTGAGAAGACTCTTGACTTATGAGGATCCATTGTATCATATAGCAATTAATGCATTTTACAAGAAGAAAGAGTATAGAGTGGTGTGAGTGGATATGGAAAGTGACCCAAATTGAATGGAATGGATTCAAAGCTTGTGAAAATGACTTTTTAAATATTTGTTTTAGATTTGTGGAATGCATATGATATATTGCCTATATGATGATTGTACTATGATACATTTGATTTGCTTATTTTGGATATTTGATACATTTAAACTTTTTGAATTATAAGACTTTTTCTCTACATTTTATTGAGAAGACTCACTCCTATATTAGTTTATCTCTACTATGATGATGTGAAATGAGTGTAATATAAGTTTTTAGTTTTTCATGGTAATTGAAGCATAATGTAATGATGGAAGTTGTTACTTATACATTGTTGTAACTATTTGATTATATTGTTATGCTTTTATTTCATAAATATTGTTTTTTTATGATAGATATTCTTATGGAGAATCCTTACATCACTCAAACAATTCAAGTTCATCATCAAAGTGAAGATGAAGATATAAAGTTAGAAGTGACAAGAGTTATAAAAAAAAAAAGTATTATTTCTCCAATTATTAAGTGACTCATCTATTAATAAGGAACGAGTCTCTACATCATCATTTATAGGTTCACTTTTCATTTGAGAGCTTTTAGATAGTTCATCTAACATATGTTAAGATCTAATGCGGATGAAAAAACATGGACTTATTTCTCTATGTCACATGTTTTGAGAAAAATGATGGCTTGTCGATGGTAAACCTTTGAATGTTGAAGATAAAAATGACCATGTTTTTAATGTCTATTAGTCATAATCTTTGAAATCAATTAATAAAGAATAGATTCCAACATTTAGGTAAAACAATTCACAAATACTTCCATGAGGTTTTTGTGGCCAAGGTGATTTTTTCAAAAGAAATGATTACTCCATTATTCAATGATAGTTCAAATGGTATCTCTAATTGACAACTAAGATAAATTTTTAAGGTATATTATTTTTTATTAGTAATTATTCATATCATATTTGTATTTTTCTCATATAAAAAATGATTATTTATATTTTTAAAAATTATTACCATATAGGATGTTGTTGATGCAATTGACAAGCTTTTATCTATGCATGTATTCTTGTTGATCAATAAGTACCATATTAAGGTAATGGGAGAGAAGAATGTTTTTTCGAATCATTACAAGAAAATAAGCTTTTTGGGACAAAGTATTTTGTCATTGAAAATACGAATTTCGTATGCAAAAACATTTCTTGACAAAAAATATTTCGTATCATGTTTGTCACCTTATTCTCGTTGCTAAAAGTATCCCAACGAAAAATCTCATTTCGTTGCCTAAAGTTTTCTCCAACAAAATCGAAATTTGTCACTCAAACTTTTTGCCAACGAAATATTTCATTGGTAAAAGTAAAAAAGGTTTATCATTGAAAATTGACATAATTTGTCCCAAAAGTCATTAACAATTAACTGTGACAAATTCATTTCGTCCGCAAAACATAATATCCAAATTTTGTAGAATAAAATTAACATTGAAAACTATTCTTAATACATAAAATAAAATCATATTCAATCTCAAATATGCCCAAATAAAGCTTAATTAATCCATAGAAAACCAAACATTACCTAGTTTGTAAGCCAATGTACCAACCAAACAAATTTAATTAAATCACAAAGTCTTTCCATTAAAACTAATTTATCAAAATCCCAATACATCAATGCCCAAGTACATAATAATCAACCAAAAAACTAAAAAAAATAAAAACCTAATTGCATTCAAATCTATTTACATCACAATGACATACAAAGTGAGATGGAGATGTGGTGGCCGACGTCGAGACTAACATTGCAAGATTTGAGCATTTATGAAGTGTGGCTATCGGTTGTGCCATGGATGGAGTCTTAGCCATGATGTTGGATTTATGACGAGGATGAGCATCCATGATGATTGTCATGGATGGATCTATATGTTAGAAATGTTGAGATTAAGAAATGGGGACACAAATGTGGGAATAAGAGAGAATGTAAGAGAAAGAGGAAAGAAATGAGAGAAAATAGAGAGATATGGGTGTTTAGGGTTTGAGAAAATGAGATAAAATGGTGTTTAGGGTTGAGAAAATGAGATAAAATGAAGAGAAAAGTGGTGTTTGGGGATAAGAAAATGGGAGAGACCGTGAGGGAGGAAAAAAAGAAGGGGTAGGTGTGGGGGAAAGTGTGAGGAGAGGCTCTTTGTCTTTACCTCTTTTAGGGTTTTGAAACAAAAAATGGGAAAAGAGAATACAAGATGAATGGCTAGGATGAAATCTCCTAGAATGGGAAAAAGGGATATGTAGTGAATGGCTAAGATTAAATCTATATGATAAAATGGGAAAAAGGGAAGATGTAATATTGCATATCTTCAAATATTATTATTATTTTATCATTATTATTTACATAAAATAATAAAAATAATATATCATATTATGAATATTAATTACTAGAATAATATATATATTTATATTATTCCATAACAAAGCATTCAAATATACTTACATTATAATATTTAATTTTACATATCTTTAATTATTTTTATTATTATTTATATACAATAATATAAATAAATCTCATACTATAAAATATTAATTTTTGAAATAATATATTATTTCATAATAGTACTATTATTGTATAAAGATTAAAAATATAATAATTAATTATTAAATAGATTATCTAACTATTAATGAATATTATTTGATGTAACAATTTAATAATACTATTTAGTGACGAAATTCTTCAATTCATCGGGAAATAATATTATCACTAACAAAAAAAAAAACCTTTGTCAATAAATATAAACAAAAAATTGTAACTTTTAGTGATAAATTTATTTTTGTCACCAAAAAATATATTTAGTGATATATATTTTTCGTCGGTAAATAGTTTATTTTCATTACAAAAGTGTTCGTGCAAAAAAAATGGGCACTAACTTTTCCACTATATATTTTAGTGACGAAAATTTCAAATTCATCATGAAAAGATTTCACAAAATTGGTATTAGTGACAACATTTGAAATTTCGTCGGGAAAAATTATTTTTAGCTACAAAATTCTAATTCATTAGTAAATTAATTTTCATTGGGAAAAATAGGTTTTCTTTAGTGAATATTATAGCAGTTTGTGATTTTGATATGATATTTAGGTATGTTGTTGTTGGATGGGAAGGAATGACTCATGATCCAAAAGTTTTGATGGAAACTATCCATAACCCACAACATAATTTTTCAATGCTCCCATCAGGTAAATATTTTATTTGTATTTTATTTAATAAGATTTGTATTTATTCATAATAATAATCAACTCAATTCTTCTTCTTCTTATTTTTTTAGAAAAATATTATTTATTGGATGCAACATACACATACTCGAGGTTTTATAGTAACATATCGTAATATATGCTATTGGTTGAGGAATTTTTGTAGGTGTGATAAAGGTGTAGGAAAAGAAAAGATGTTCAACTAATGTCATGTAAGATTAAGAAATGTCATGAAACATGTTTTTGGTATTGTTAAGGCATGTTTTCCAATATTAAAGAGAATGACACCTTATTTATTTACTACTCAAATAAAAATTGTCATGACATCTTTCTCCATTCACAATCTTCTTTAACAAATCTTAATTGCAGATAGATTAATTTTTTAATATGACAATGAAATGAAATTGGAAAGTGACAATACAAATCAAAATCAAAATCAAATTGGTTAGTTAAAATACATATTTGTAGAATCAATTATTTGAGGGTCTAATTTTTTGAAAATTTAATTTAAAAAATTATTATGACTCATCTTTCAATCGTATTTATAAGTATTCTACTTCATAGTCTCATTTCATTAAAAAAGAAATAATAATAATACAAGGATATTGTATCCAAAACTAATCATTCTAATATCTATAAACCCATAAATTAATTAAAACATTTAAAAAAATAAAAGGAGAAAAACCTCATCTAGAAGATGATTGGAAACACTTCTGCAAATTGAAGTGGCCCAGATTGCGAACTTGACATGTCTCTACATCCACGAGGGTGCGGTGCACAGAGACATTGACAAATGTCCCCAAACCTCATCCACCTGGTTGCTACGTGGCAGACAGGAATACACTTGTCATGGCCACCCAACGTCACCATGAACACATGGCAAGTTGCGACCACATGGATAGGAGGTTGGGTTGTATAAGATCAAAACAGCAGGGCTGAGCAGTTAAAGTGCAATGAGTTCGTTGGGGGTTTGGCGGGGAGGAGGGTACAACTCTTGGAACCCCCTGTCACCATCAGATGTCTGGGACCCTTTTGATTTTGGGTTTGGGGTTGAAAAGAGCAGGGGCCGTGGCCCTGATGACGATGTGTCTGCTCTCGCTCATGCTCACGTCGACTGGCGTGAGACCGATAACGCTCACGTCTTCCGCGCTGATCTTCCTGGTTTGTTAATTTCTTCCCTTCCGCTTTTGCTTCCTGCAACATGTTTTCCATGCTTTCTATAACGGAAATAAATGAAAGACAAAGAAGAGATAGCAATAGGCTGTACTGTAGGGCTATGCGCCCAAATATCCTCCAGCTGCAACACAGTAAGGTGCCTACTGTCTCATTTACACGCCTTGTTGACTGGCAGGGGTAAGGAGAGAGGAGCTGAAGGTGCAAGTGGAGGACAACAACATCCTAAAGATCAGCGGTGAGAAGACCAAGGAAAAAGAGGAAGTGGACGACCAATGGCACCGTGTGGAGAGGCAAAGAGGCAGTTTCTTGAGGAGGTTCAGGTTGCCGGAAAATGCAATCACGGACAGGATCAGTTCTGCGCTAAAGGATGGAGTTTTGACCGTCACTGTGCCTAAGAAAACTGAGAGTCCAAGCGGCGTAAGGACGATACATGTGGCCTAACTCTAACCTCAAGCTTTATCTGTGACGTGCTCTGAGTTGTATAAATGTAGCTGAGTCAGCTTCGTGGGTTATGTTGAGATATTATGAATGCTTTCCTTATATCATTCTTTCCTTATATCATTTAGTGTTGAGATATTAGGAATATTTAGATATTAGAAAAGTTGAGATATTATGAATATTGAAATATTAGAAATATTGAGATATTAGGAATATTGAGATATTAGGAAAGTTGAGATATTAGGATATTAGTTGTTATTTCCTTATATTATTCTTTCCTTGTATCATCCTTTCCCATTCTTAGAATGGTGATTACTCTCTATATATACTTTGTACATGAACGAAAGAAAGTATGAATGAAAAACTATCATTCATCAATTTGAAAGTATGAATGAAAAACTATCATTCATCAATTTGAAGAGGTTACGTGTAAATACTGTGGAGGATTATGTGTGGTGTTGCGTTGTAAGATAAATAAGAAAAGGATAGTTATCTTGGACGTTTCTATAACAATCTTCTTCCCTTAGTTCCCTTTCAGAAATATTCATTTCACTTAATAGTTATTTGTAGTCCTTCTTGGTTTGGGAATTTAACAAAATCATATTTAAAGTTGGTTCATGCATTTTACATGTAAACTCTACTCTTACCTAACACCTAACGGTAAAGGCTCACGCCTTCCACATGCAAATCCCATGACACCACCCAAATATCATGCCTCTAGGTCTAGATTATTAGAGATATAAATGTAGCATTTGTTATTTTTATTTTTTTTATTAGTGTCAGAAAAATTAAATTTAGTGGTCCGAGGCGAGCACATGTAACATGGTCGAAACGAGTTTCCGTAAACGGAAAGAAAGGATGCCATGTGGCAGCAGCAGAAATTTTGTGCGGAAAAAATTGGATAAAAGATAAAGGCACCCCACGTTACGAAGAGAGAAGCAGGGGCGATTAGGATTATCTTACAAAAGACAGCCGCTAATTCACGCTGTTCGCCAGCAAGCTCAGGAATGCTTCTATTCCCGGCGGCACCACCGGCACTGCCGCTTTCGGCCTCCAAATTGTCTAAGGGAAAGCCTTACGCCATCCAGCTCAATGGCTTCAATCGCAAGGTTCCTCTGCCGGTGCGTCTCAGGAGGACGGTGGTTTGCGGCATTTCCGGCGACGTTGACACATTTACCCAGTACTCCGGCTACCTTTTTAACCTCAGCTCTTCGGAGGCGGATTCGCTGACAGAGTACGACGTGTCTAGGATTGGAGCCATTTATCGGAACAGACCCTTGGTTCTGATTCGCCGCCTGTTCCAGATTGCTACTACGCTTGGGAAGTGGCTAGGGCTTCGCTACATCGATGGTCTCATGGAGCGCTCCGACCAGATGTTCGAGGTAAAATGAAAATGGAAAAGTTTAAATTAACGCAAAAATGAGGAGTTTTTGTCTTAGTTTTAATGGAAATTGGAAAAAAAAATAGTAAAAATTAGAATAATTTTAAATTTTCTGTCCTTTTAATCAAAGCATAGTAAGAAGAATAAGCGAATTATTATCATTATTTTCTGTCTTTTTAATCAAATTAAAGGAGGGAGAATCAGGGAATTATTATTTACAAAGTTTAAATATTGCTTATTGGCACCTGAAATTGAAACTGATTCTTATATTACAAGTAGTATTATGTTGCAGAGATTTTATGGCTAGAATCTGTAAATATTGGAAAGTGAAAAAAGATCTACAGAGTCCCAGTGAGGTTTATGGGGTTGTGAATTAACCATGAATTAAAGACAACATTTCCTATGTTTCTATTGGTGATGCTCGAAATCCACAACTTACATATTCTCTTCTCAAATATGTATATTTCCTTGAATTAACCATGTAATTAAAGACTTGACTTGTTTTTGCATTTCAGTTGGTCCATTTATGGTGTAAATAATTTCATATTGTATTTGGTATAGTTTATTAATTTCAATAATTCCTTGCAAAACCTGACAATGATCAATAACTAGCCTACATTTTTCCCCAGTGGCATACAATTGTTTTACTTACATTTTTATATTTTTGGCTAAGTCTCAAGGCCATTGGCTGCTGGTAAGTAGCTCCGGAGCATGGTTGTTCTATGACTTGATTTTGATCCCAATTATTATCTCTTTTCCCATCTTCTTTTTTCAGTTCTTTCTCTCTTTTCTTTTCTTTTTTAGTGTGACAAAATTTCCCATTTGCACTCTTTTTTCTGAGAATAAGCCATTTGGCTGTTTGGAATTTGTTCTGTTTGCAGTGACACTTAGACCATTGTTTTTGTATCCAGTTTGTTTTTTGACTGCCCATTCTTTTTGGTTCCCTTTTTAATTCTGTCTCTTTTTCTCTATGTGCAAATAAATTGAGATTGGATCCTTAACATAATGCTTCTGATTAGAAGATGAGTCAGTTTGTTGTGTCGTATGGAGGCATGCATAACTTCTTTTTGCTTGCTTGCAGGTTAGAGCTGCAGAGCTTCGGAAGATATTGGTAGAACTAGGCCCTGTATGTCTTTCTTCTCGATCTTAATGTGTTTTCAAACATTTTTTGGATTTATTTATTTATTTTTATATATCTGTACATATTTTCATTATTGTTCTTATGAAGTTCCCTTTTCTTTTTATTTTTAAATTTTGTGTGCATTCACCTGCGGGTTCTCTGGAGTATGTTTCTGTGAACTTTTTTGAACCTGGATCAATGTGATTGGATTATATTTTAAGGTATTTTAAACTTCGTTAGTGCCTCTTAATCCACATGTCTTCTGGTAGTGTTTTTTGAATAAGACATGCATTCACATTAGGATCATTTAACTTTGGTCCTCTTTCTTGTGGGTCAATATTTTCTTATTTAGGCTGAATGACTATATGGAGCTCTCAAAACTAGTTGTAACTGTGGAAATCCTGAAGGTACAGCTGTATGCACAGCTGTACCGCATAGCTGTACCGCCATCTGTATCGCATATAGTTGTTTCCGCTTCTAATTTTATTTCCTGATTTTATGAGAGGCTTCCTCTAAAATCAAGGATTAGATTTCTTTTTTAGGGTAGATGACCTCAATCATTCAGGTGTACATATCGATGCAATAATAAGTTTGAATAGTGTGAGAAAAATAAAAAGTTTCTTTTTCTTCCTCAAATTTCTTCATGGTATCAAAGCTAATTCTGAACCATTCAATCCGTCCATGATCAAATACGGAATGGCCACCAAGGACTCCTCAATCTCATAAGTCACCTCCACTGAAGAAGCTCCTATTCCAAGCAACAATGGAGGATTAGATGGTGTTGCTCTTCTCATTATTGGACACAAACTAAATGGGCAAAATTATCTTCAATGGTCCTATGCAGTCATGATGTTCATATGTGGTAAAGGGAAGGATGGCTACCTTACCGATGCAATGCCTTGACCTACGAAAGAAGAACTGAAATTCCAAGGATGAAAGACTGAGAATAATATGGTTATGTCTTGGTTAATTAACTTGATGAACAATGATATAGGAGAGAATTTCATACTCCATGAAATGACACAAGAAATTTGGGAGGCAACAAAGGAGACTTATTTCAATACAAAAGACACAACAGAGACATTTGAGATAAAAGGGATCCTCAATGATTTACGCCAAGGTGAGTTGTTTGTCACTCTATTTCAGTTTTTTAACTCGTTATTGGTAACAACTGGACATGTTTGAAACCACCAAATGGGACTGCCCAATGGATGCAATCAAATACAAAAAGATTGTTGAGAAGAAACTAATCTACAAATTTTTATTAGAACGGAACAAAAATCTAGATGTAGTTCGAGGTAGAATATTGGGAATTAAACCTTTACCTAACATCCGAGAAGTTACATCAGAAGTGCACCGAGAAGAAAGTAGAGAGAAAGTCATGTTGGGGTCACAAACCAATCAACCTGTCACCGAGGGTTCAGCCCTTGTGGCTCAAGGTCCTCCCAATCCTTCTAACGACAATTGACTAAGAAAAGGAAGACCTTGGTGTAATCACTGCCAAAAACCAGGTCATACCAAAGACACATGCTGGAAAATCCATGGGAAACCAGAGGATTGGAAGTCGTCACATCCTCAAAATGATAGAGAAAATTCAGGACACCATGTCACCGTAGAGGACAACTCTAATTCCAGTCTGTTCAGCAAAGAGCAATTGGAATTGTTGCAAAAAATGTTCAACCAGTCCTACTAGGTGGTAAATTCCTCCAATTCCATCATTAGGCCTGGATCCTTAGCTCAAAAAGGTAATTTTGTTACTACCTTGAAAGGAAAAATGGAAAAGTTGAGTCCTTGGATTGTTGACTCAGGAGCTTCTGATCACATGACTGGAGATGCCACAAATTTTCAAATTATACACCTGATTCTAAGGATTATATGGTTCATATAGCTGATGGTTCTCTCTCAAAGGTGGTTGGTACAAGTTTTGTTGTCATCTCTAAGGACCTAACTCTTGACTCTGTTTTTTTAGTTCCAAACTTGGATTCCAATTTGTTGCCCATTAGGAAACTCACTTAAGAAAAGAACTGTGTTACTAAATTTTTCCCAAACCATTGTGTTTATTAGGATTTGAATTCAGGGAAGACGATTGGCAATGTTGAGGTGTGTTTAAGACTCTATATCTTTGAAGTGACTGATTATATTAAAAGACAACCTCAATCGACAGTTGGTGAAAAAGGGTCTTTTTCTGTCTTTAGTTTTAATAAAGATAGTAATGTTATGTTATGACATTATCGTCTAGTACATCCTAATTTAGTTAGTTTTTAGTGTGAAATTTGTTAATTATTATCCAGGCATGTTGGCAAGCCTTATCCAATTCAACCATACAAACCATCTCATCCTTTTTCTATGATACATAGTGATGCTTAGAGATTATCTAAGATAAAGAACATAATTGAAACTAGATGATTTTGTGTCCTTTGTTGATGATCATACTAGAATTTCTTAGATATTACTAATGAAACAAAAATTAGAAGTGGGTCAATCTTCAAAAAATTTTATAACATGATCCAAACTAAATTCCATGCCAAAATGCAAGTATTGAAAACTAACAATGCAAATGATTATTTCAATTTTATCCTTGGGGAAGTTTTATTAAAAGAAGGTATAGTTCATCAAAGTTCTTGCATTGATATTCCTCAGCAAAATGAGATAGCCTAGAGGAAGAATAGACATTTGTTAGAAGTTGCAAGGGTCCCTATTGTCAAAGGATGCTTCAAATGACCCTCCCCATGGGCTTATATAGAGCCCAAGAAGCTTTTGGAAACTCCTACACTTAGCCATTAGTGGGAAGAGTGTGGAAGGTTTTACAAAAGCTTAGAGAAATCCACACATCTCTACACTATGGTGGAAGACATGAGAGGAGTCCAAGGCTTTCTAGAGAATTCTAGGAATCTCTTGTTTGTACATAAAATTATGTAGGGTGTTCTACAATCTTCTTGATTTGTAAGGAACCCTCCAAGGTTCCAGAGAGTTCCATTGGTGCCTATAAATAGGCGAGGGCCTCATTTGGCCAAGGCACCACCCAAGAACCTAACCAACCAAGCAAGTGAGTCCCCAAAAGCACTTGTAAAGCTTTCTTTGAGCAATAAAAGCTTCCATTCTTTAAGTGTCGCCTACTATGTCTTCTAAAGCTTCCGAGTCGTGAGCATCTTAGCCTAACAAGCTAAGCATTGGGAGTAAGGCTGACTTAGCAAGATCAAGTGTCTTGACTTGTCTAAGTGTCGCACGAGCTTAGGAAAAGACTAAGTCCGTGACAAGTGGTATCAGAGCGCGACTACGAAGCCGGTATAGTAAAGGAAGCATGTCGGATCCTAATGTGGAGGAGATTAGCAAGCAAACCCATAGGAGGGAGACCGAGCCTACTGCACGGGGCAGGGGTAAGAAGGATAAATCTTATGATGCTGTTGCCAACATGGAGGCAAGGTTAGCTAAGGTGGAGCTAGCCATGGTGGACACTTGAGAGGGGTTAGACTTGATCGTGCAAGGCATGGAGAAGGGTTTAGAGGATCTAAGGGAGTAGATCGAAGATATTCGTGAGGGGGTGCTAGTCTCATAGGTTCAACTGTCACACGAGGAGTTTGTGTCCTTCCAAGAAAAGGTCTTGAGCATGCTTGCTAGCATGGAGTCAAGGATAGAGACCTTGGCCACTAGAATGGAGTCTCGAGACCAAGAGGTTAGGCAGGAGTTGGCCATCTACAGGGCTGCTGTGTCGGCATGGGTCATGGCCACATAGGAGGCATCTAGGGTGGAGGTGTCGAAGCCACAAGGGTTTAGTGGCAAGCGGGATGCCAAGGAGTTGGACAACTTCTTATGGCATATGGAGCGATACTTCGAGGCTATCACACTGACTGATGAGGCGGATAAGGTAAGAACTGCAACCCTCTACCTTACCGACACAGCTACTCTATGGTGGCGTCGGAGGCTTGCCGATATGGAGAAAGGCATTTGCACCATAGAGACGTGGGAAGACTTCAAAAAGGAGATCAAGAGGTAGTTCTACCCCAAGGACGTGGCTTACCTAGCTAGGAAAAACATGAGGCGTCTCAAGCACATAGGCTCGATATGCGACTATGTCAAGGAATTCTCTTCGCTCATGCTTGAGATTCCTAACATGACCGAGGAGGAGTTGCTATTCAACTTCATGGATAACTTGTAAGGGTGTGCTGAGCAGGAATTAAGGCGCCGAGGTGTTCAAGACTTAGCCACTGCTATGGCAATAGCAAAGTCTTTAACATATTACAGGAGGGGAGACTCCTCCGAGGTTGAGTCTTTGGAAGATAGCTACGCCATGAGTGGGGGAAACAAGGTTTCAAGGGATTACAATGCTTCTAGAATGGGATCAGGCAAGACGCCTAACGTTTGGGAAGAATGGGGTAAGGCGGAAAGGAAGGAGTTTACGCCTAAAATCAAATGCTTCCTGTGTGATGGTCCACATTGGGCACGAGATTGTCCAAAGAGGAAGACACTCAGTGCCATGATCGAGGAGAGGGAGTAGGAACACGAAGCACATATGAGCTCAATGTAGCTGCTAGGTGCCCTCCAAGTCAACCCAAAGCCTAGTACGCCTAAGACCTCCTTACTATCAGGTATCAGGGGTGCAAGTAAATGAGGCAAAAAGGGAGCGAGCTGAGGTAGCCCGCACACACATGGACAAGGTCACCAAGGAAAAGGTGAACTCAATGGGTAAGAGGAAGCAACACTCCAAGCATCGAAAGTGCAGGTATCTGCATCCATCCAAAGCCTCACGGGAAAAGAAGGTGAAAAATATCCTGGCTGAACGGGTCACAAGGAGACAAGGGGTCCCTTCTGTGATAGAGTATCTAGTCCGATGGAAAGAACTACCTAAGAGGCAGATAAGCTGGGAACATGCGGATGCCTTGAGAAGGTTCTGGAAGCACATTGAGAGGTTTCAAGAAGAGGCAACGACGGGGACGTCGACGACATAGGTGGGGGAGAGTGTAAAAGGATACTTTAAATGACCCTCCCCATGGACTTATATAGAGCCCAGGAAGCTTCTGGAAACTCCTACACTTAGCCATTAATGGGAAGAGCCATTAGTGGGAAGAGTGTGGAAGGTTCTACAAAAGCTTAGAGAAATCCACACCTCTACACTATGGTGGAAGGCATGAGAAGAGTCCAAGACTTTCTAGAGAATTTTAGGAATCTCTTGTATATTCTTGTACATAGGTTTGTACATAGAATTATGTAAAGTGTTCTACAATCTTCTTGATTTGTAAGGAACCCTCTAAGGTTCTAGAGAGTTCCATTGGTGCCTATAAATAGGTGAGGGCCTCATTTAGCCAAGGCACCACCCAAGAACCTAACCAACCAAGTAAGTGAGTCCCCAAAAGCACTTATAAAGCTTCCTTTGAGCAATAAAAGCTTTCATTCTTTAAGTGTTGCCTACTACGCCTTCTAAAGCTTTTGAGTCGTGAGCATCTTAGCCTAGCAAGCTAAACATTGGGAGTAAGGTTGACTTAACAATATCAAGTGTCTTGACTTGTCTAAGTGTCGCACGAGCTTAGGAAAAGACTAAGTCCATGATACTATGCTCTCCTCCCATGTCCTGAAGAATTTTTGGGGAGAAGTTGTACTTACTACAACCTATCTCATTAATAGAATGTCTTCTTATGCCTTGAGTTTCCAAACACTATGCAAAGTCTTTCTCAAATCATGCCCTAGGACTTGGCTCATTTCCTCATTTCCATTGAAGGTATTTGGTTACTCAGCCTTTGTTCACAATCCTTAACAACATTGAAGTAAGCTTGATCCTAGGGCCACTAAGTGTATTTTCCTAGGATACTCTCCAAGCTAGAAGGGTTATAAGTGTTACTCTCCCATCACAAAAAGGTTCTACACCTCTATGCATGTGACATTCTTTGAAAATTGAAGAATTTCTGAATTCCTTTATTGATACTTTAGGTACACACCATACACATATATATACACAAAAGACTGAATAAGAAAATATCAATCTAGCTTGATTCTCTCCTAAAATTAGGAAACTGAATCATCTTAAATGATCTCTCCTTTTTTATTCTTAAAATACTTTCCTAAATTAAAACCCTAACTTTGAATGTCAAATTTCAACACTCCCCCTCAAGCTGGAGAATATATATCATATAATCCCAGCTTGCAAGTTAAGTCTTCGAAGTTAGGCCTAGGTAAAGCTTTGGTGAGGATGTCTGCAGTTTGGTGCTTGGTAGGAACATAGTTCAATTTAACCGTCTCACTAGTCACCTTCTCTGTGATGAAGTGTCTGTCAATCTCAACGTGCTTGGTCCTGTCATGATGCACGGGGTTCTTTGCTATGCTTATAGCTGCCTGATTATCACACATCATCAGAATTGGAGATGAACTCGTTTGTCCCAGTTCACTCAGAACCCTTTTTATCCAAATCCCTTCACAGATTCCTTGTGCAAGAGCTCTGTACTCAGCTTCTGCACTACTTCTGGCTACAACTGATTGCTTCTTACTCCTCCAGGTAACAAGATTTCCCCAGACAAAAGAACAATATCCAGAAGTGGACCGCTTGTCAATGATGTTTCCTGCCCAATGCGCATCTGACTATACTTCAGTATCACGGTTCTCTGTCTTTCTGAAGAATAGACCTTTCCCTGGTGTCATTTTTAAATATCTAAGAATCCTGTAGACTGCTTCCATGTGTTCCTCAGTGGGGCTGTGCATGAATTGACTTACAGCACTCACTGCAAAGCCAATATCTGGCCGAGTGTGTGAGAGATAAATCAAGCGCCCGACGAGCCGCTGATATCTCCCCCTGTCTACTGGTGTACTTTCTTTCTCGATACCAAGTTTCTTCTGATTATCCATAGGAGTATCAATTGGTTTGCATCCAAGCATACCGGTCTCCTAAGAAGATTGAGTATGTATTTTCTTTGAGAGACTACAATTCCCTTCCTTGATCTAGCCACTTCCATACCAAGGAAATATTTCAAATTTCCAAGGTCTTTAACTTCAAACTCTTCTGACAAATACTTCTTCAAATTCTGTAATTCCTCCATATCATTCCCAGATAGAATAATATCATCAACATAGACTATCAATATGGCCATTTTCCCGGCATGAGACTTCTTGACAAATAGAGTATGATCAGCCTGACCTTGTTTGTAGCCCAGCTTCAGGACTGCTTTTGTGAATCTATCAAACCAGGCTCGGGGAGATTGTTTAAGGCCGTACAAGGATTTTTGGAGTTTGCAAACCTGATTCTTTGCCATACTTCCTTCGAAACCAGGTGGTATTTCCATGTAGACTTCCTCTTCTAGGTCACCATTTAGAAACGCATTTTTTATGTCCAGTTGTTGCAAGCACCAATCTTGATTGACAGCCAATGAGAGAAGAATCTTGATAGTGTTCAGTTTTGCAACAGGAGCAAAAGTCTCCTGATAGTCTATCCCATAGGATTGTGTAAACCCTCTAGCTACCAAACGAGCCTTGAATCTCTCGACTGATCCATCTGCTTTGTATTTTATGGTGAAAATCCACTTGCACCCCACGGGCCTCTTCCCAACCGGCAAATCTGTGATAGTCCACGTCCCATTCTTCTCAAGTGCATCAATCTCATCTTGTACTGCCTTCTTCCATTCTGACATTTTGAATGCCTCTTGTATTGTGTTGGGAACCTGAGTATCATCAAGAGAAGTAGCAAATGCTCTGTAAGATGGTGATAGCCCTTCATATGTAACATAATTCCCAATTGGATGATCTGTACATCTCCTAACACCCTTCCTCAATGCAATCGGCAGAGTAGAATCATCAATGCTGGGAATTAACACCTCTCCAACCCTATCCTCACCTATGTTCTCTTCAGGAAGACTTGAATTGGAGTCAATATATTGGCCACATGTTGATTGTGATCCGTGCTCTAATTCCTGTCTTTTCCTCCTCCTGATGTAAACTTGTAAGTTATCATTAGCAAGTTGTGGGGCTATAGGTTGAATAGGCATGGGAGACTGGATGGTCACAGGAGAAGGAACATTTGTGTGCTGGGCTGGCTGGACTGATGATGGCATGGGTGTGGACAACTCAGTGGGCGCGAATTGGGAAGGATTTGGTGACTCTGAGTGAAAAGAAGGTACACCCTCAAGAAGAGACTCCCAAACTTGATGTTCATTCATGCTCTCCCCCTAAACATGAGATTTGGAATAGAAGAAGACATGTTCAAAGAAAGAGACGTCCATGGTGGTGTAAAATCTTTTGTTGGTTGGAGAATAACATTTGTACCCTTTTTGGGTTGGAGAATACCCTAGGAAAATGCACTTATTGGCTCGAGGAGCAAATTTGCTACGATTTTGAGGATACACATGAACGAATGTCGTGCAACCAAATACTTTGAGTGGTAAATCAGAAGAAGCTGCACGGGTGTGAGGAAATTGTTTTAAGAAAAGTTGACGTGGGGATTGAAAGGTAAGCACTCTGGATGGCATACGGTTAATCAAATAGGTAGCTGTGAGAATAGCTTCCCCCCAGAAATAGTTTGGAATATTAGAGGAAAACATAAGGCACCGGGCAACCTCCCAGAGATGTCTATTCTTGCGTTCAGCCACCCCATTTTGTTGTGGGGTGTCAACGCAAGAACTTATGTGGATAATGCTGTGATTTTGAAGATAAGTACTGAGACTACTAGTAAAGTATTCCTTTGCATTATCTGACTTGAGGACTTGAATTTTGGAATTGAATTGATTTTGAACCATAGGATTGAAGGTTTGAAAAATGTGCCCGACCTCTGACTTTTCTTTCATAAGGAAAACCCATGTTACCCGTGTATGATCATCAACGAATGTCACAAACCATCGAGTGCCAGAAATATTTTTTATCCGAGAGGGACCCCACACATCACTATGTATTAGAGAGAAAACAGTCGAAGGTTTGTATGGGATTTGAGGATATACTGTTCGAGTATGCTTTGCAAACTGACAAATTTCACAGTGATAAGATGCTGGATTTTTATTGATAAATAATCTGGGAAACAATTTTGCAAGGTAAACAAAGCTAGGATGACCAAGGCGATAGTGTAACATTATAATCTCACTATCTTTATTGACCTTAGAATTTGACACATAATTGAAAGACTCTAACATACTCTGAGACTGTACGCAACTTGCTTGAGAGACTTGGTTTGAGAATTGGCCACATGAGAGGAGGTAGAGCCCGAAACACAGTTCAGCACTGCCAATCATCTTCCCCGATTTCAAGTCCTGAAAAACACACGAGTTTGGATAAAATTTAGTAACACATTGGAGATCACGGGCCAGTTTGCTAATGGACAAAAGATTACAATCCAAGTTTGGAACATGGAGGACAGAGTCAAGATATAAGTCTTTAGTAAGTTTGATAGAACCTGTCCCGGCAATTTTTGACTTTGAACCATCAGCAATATGGACGGATGAATGACCATTACTTGGCTTGTAATTTTGAAGAATGGCAACATCTCCTGTCATGTGATCAGAAACACCTGTGTCCACTATCCACGGCTTCATTCCTCCTCGATTAGCAGTGAAGGCTACACTGGTAGTACTGCCACTGCCAACTTGGCTTAATAGTTTCTGTAGCATCTCCATCTGCTCTTTGTTGAATGGACTCGGCTCGGGAACAGATGTGCTCTCAGAGTTGGCAGCCACGTGTGCTTTGCCATCTCTGTCAAACCGTGGCTTTGGTTTCCAATAAGTCGGTTTGCCATGAAGCTTCCAGCAAGTCTCCTTATAATGGTCTGGTTTCTTACAATAATCACACCAAGGCCTATCCCGTTTCTGACGATCTCCACCACTACTATTCAATGACTGAGCAGTAAGGGTAGAGGCATCCAATGTTGGGGCAGGTTGCTCTTTGGATCCCATCATCACTTTCTTTCTACTTTCTTCACGCCTAACCTCTGAAAAAACCTCCCTGAGACTTGGCAGGGGTTTAATGCCCATGATTCGACCTCTAACATCATCCAATTCCCTGTTTAGTCCTAGGAAAAACTTGAACAGTCTCTTTTGTTCCACAATTTTCCTGTATGTTGCTGCATCATCAAAACATTTCCATGAGTGAGTCTCGAATAAGTCAAGGTGTTGCCAATACCTTGTGAGTGTGTTGTAATACTGAGTAACCGTCTGCTCTCCTTGGCGGAAGTCATGTAGGGCTGATTCAACCTGAAAAAGTTCTGAAGTATTTTCAAAACTTGAGTAAGTTTCTTTGGCTGCATCCCATATGTCCTTTGCAGTCCTAAACAACAAGAAATTTTCACCTATGTCATTGTTCATGGAATTGATAAGCCATGACATAATCATGCTGTTTTCAATCTTCCACTTCCTGAAACCCGGTTCTGTAGTTTCTGGCATGACTGCTTCTCCAGTGAGGTACTCATCCTTTCCTTTACCGCAAATGAACAGCAACACAGATTGTGACCACTGTAAATAGTTATGGCCATTTAATTTGTGTACTGTGATGAGAATAGGAGAGGAATCACTGCCACCAAGGTTTGGAATTTCAGATCTGCCCCCTGATTCTGGTGACGTGACGCTGGATACTTGTGATGATGCCATTCCGTATTTTGTCATGAACCGGAAAGGTAGAAGAACACTTCCCAAGGCACGTGCAGGGATTGGAGTTGAGAAAAAATAGCCGGAGGACGTCGGAAAAACTGATCGGAGGGCCCGCGGAGGCAAAAGAACCCCAAAAGAGGCCCGTGCAGGGCTCGGATGGCAAAAACAGGTACGAAGGGTGGCTGGTCGGCGTCAGGCGAGCCTGGAGTAGGAAGCGCGTCGCCGGAAAGTGGCGCACGCGCCCTCACGCGTCGGCGCGTGAGATGCAGTCGCCGGCCGGAAAAACGCGCGTGGGCGGCGCGTGGATGGTTTTCTGGCTCCGGTGCTTTGGGAAAAGTTGGAGATCTCCTCCAGGCGCTCCTTGTGGTGTGAAAAAAATCGTCGCTGGAAAAGTCGCCGGCGGTGAATGTTTTCTGACGACAATTCGACCGACCGGAAAGCGTTTTCTCCCTTGGCTCTGAGAACAGGGATTGATGATCGGAATGAAAGATGGCCAGAGAGAGAGATGACCGGATTGAGAGATGGTCAGAGAGATTTGGCCGGAATGAATGATGGCCTGAATAAGAGGTGGCCAGAAGGAATTAGGGTTTCAGAAAACTGGCTCTGAAACCATGAAGAATTTCTGAATTCGTTTATTGATACTTTAGGTACATACCATACACATATATATACACAAAAGACTGAATAAGAAAATATCAATCTAGCTTGATTCTCTCCTAAAATTAGGAAACTGAATCATCCTAAATGATCTCTCCTTTTTTATTCCTAAAATACTTTCCTAAATTAAAACCCTAACTTTGAATGCCAAATTTCAACAAAAATCAATCCTATTACTCCAAAACCGATATTCGGGGAGAGAATAGAATTTGGGAATACCAATTTTAGGAACATAACCGAACCTCAAACATTGAGTTTGTTATTGCTCACAACTCCAACCCTATTTCTCCTACTTCAAGTCTCTCACTCCAAACTACTGAATTTGTAGACATCGAGCCAAGTACTCCTCCTCATCCAAACCAATCTCAGACTGTCAATAGTAGTGAGTTCATTGTCTACTCAAGGAAAAAGAAGAAGTCTCAAGAAGATATAGAGCAATGAACACATTGCGAACTAGTACATGAAATTGAACCAAATTCAGTCCCAAAAGGGACACACTTAAGTAACATTGATTCTTATCTTAATGAGTTAGAAAATGATGAGCTCAATTTGCCAATTGCCAAAAGGAAAGGAGTAAGATCTTGCACAAATCATCCGATTTATAACTTCATCTCCTATAAGAGTTTGTGACCAAAAAATCGGGCTTTTGTTACCAATCTTATGGATATTCGGATTCCCAATAATATCCAAGAAGCTTTACATATACTTGAATGGAAGACATTGATTGAGGAAGAGATCCGAGCTCTTGAAAAGAATGGGACATGGGAGTTTGCTAAACTTTCGAAAGAAAAGAATCCAGTCGGGAGTAAGTGGATCTTCATAGTCAAGTACAAAGTAGATGGGAGTGTTGGTAGGTACAAAGCTAGACTAGTTGCTAAGGGATTTATATGGTCGTACAAAATTGGCTACCAATAAACCTTTGCTCTAGTTTCCAAATTAAACACAATTCTTGTTCTATTGTCGTTAGCCATTAACTGAGATTTGCCTCTTCATTAACTGGACATCAAGAATGTCTTCTTCAATGGTGACTTAGAAGAAGAAGAAGTATATATGGAAATTCCTTTAGGTCTTGAGATTGAGGCAAACATTAGCAAAGGTTGCAAACTAAAAAAATCCCTATATGGTCTCAAGCAATCTCTTCGAGCTTGGTTTGATCGTTTCACCAAGGCCGTAAAGAGATTTGGTTACTCTCAGTGTTAGTCTGACCACACTCTATTCGTAAAACTTAATGTTGAGGGAAGAATTTCCATTATCATTGTTTATGTGGATGATATTATCCTAACTGAAGATCATGTAGAAGAAATATGCAAGCTTAAGAGTTTTCTTGCCCATGGGTTTGAAATTAAAGACCTAGGGAATCATAAATATTTTCCTAAGATGGAAATTGTTGGATAAAAAATGGGTATTGCAGTCTCCCAACATAAGTATGTCTTAGACTTGCTAAAGGAGACTAGGATGCTTGGTTGTAAACCTACAAACACACCTATGAACTACACTACTAAACTAGGAACAGTTAAAGGAAGTGCTTTAGTGGATAAAGGGAGATATCAAAGACTTGTGGGGAAACTCATCTCTCTCTCACACACAAGACCAGACATTGGTTTTTCAGCATGGTTGGTTAATTTCATGAACAATCCAACCAAAGAACATATGAAAGCTTTGTATCATTTTCCAAGATATTTCAAAATAACTCCAGGAAAGGGACTTTATTTCAAAAGAACACAAAAGAGAAACATTGAAATTTTTTCAGATTCAGATTAGGCTGATTCCATAATTGACCGAAGATCAACCTCAGGATTTTACACCTATATATGGGGGAATCTGGTTACTTGGCGAAGCGAGAAACAATCCGTTGTAGCTCGAAGCAATGCATGAGCGAAATTTAGAGTTATGGTTCATGGAATTTGTGAAGGAATGTGGTTAAAGAGACTCTTAAATGAACTGAAAATTCTAGGAGAGGATTCTATGAAGATTTTCTGTGACAATCAACCTGCCATAAGCATCGCTAAGAACCTAGTTCATCATGATCGGATCGGACAAAGCATGTGGAATAGATCGTCATTTTATGAAGGCAGAGATAGAAAATGGGACGATTTCATTGGTTTACACTCCTCCAACTCTCCAAACAGTAGACATTCTTACTAAGGCGCTTTCTAGAACCAACTTTGAAGACTTGAGTTCCAAGCTGGAAATAATCAACATTTACAACTCAGCTTGAGGGAGAGTGAAAATCCAAAAGGTATAGTTGTGCATACAACTATACCGCATAGCTGAACCACCAACTATACCGCGAGTTGTATCTCATATAGTTGTTTCCTATTCTAATTTTATTTCTTGATTTTATAAGAGACTCTCCTAAAATCAAGGATTAGATTTCTTTTTAAAGGTAAATGACCTCAACTATTCATGTATAAATATCGATGCAATAATCAGTTTGAATAGTATGAGAAAAATAAAAAGTTTTTTTTTTTTTTATTCCTCGAATTTCTTCAGTAACTATAGAATTGTACTTTTAGAGATGCCTTAAAATGGAATTAAGACATAACATCCATTTATTTTACATTGAAATGTTTCTTGATTCAGCAAGTAAGGTGTCACAGGCATTACATTAAGTTGCTATAAGCAACCATTTTATCCTCAATTTTACATTTTTGGAATTGCAAGTTTGAGAGGAAATTTTTGCTCATTGTAGTCCTCAAGAAGTTCTAGAAATATGTGAAAAACATGGAAATATTAATATTTATTGGAAATATTGAAAGAGACTTGATTTATATGATCACCCGATATAATATCGCTGGAAAAACAATCATACAGGGCACTAGTTGAAGCCTAAAATGTGAATATTAATACTTTGAATGTCTACTTATACGGTCCAAGTTTAAATCCACAATTACAGTGGAATACTACATGAGAAACTCTAATAGCCATTACATGCTATGCTGTTTAAGTATTATACACTTATTTTTATTTACTTAATGTTAAGAGATAAGTTTATTCCATTTATCGTGGATGTAAAATTAATGTACATGCAGATACGAAAATCCCTTTGTTTTATTTTAGTACTTCCCAAGAGGCTTATTCAAAAACTAAGAAGGATAGTTGCTTCAAGAATTTAGCCTCAAGTATTATTTTAGTATCTTAAATCAGTCCCTCTAATTAAAAATTCCTGGACTTACTCTAAGAATTTTATAAGATGACTACTTCAGTTATAAATTTTGTTTTTTTCTTGCTAAATGGTATTAAAACTTTTAGAATTAGAAAATGGTAGTGATGTAATTATTAATGTGGTCACATTCCTTGTTTTTATTTTTATTTTTTGGTTCATTACGAAAGTGTAGAAATTTAACTCAAAGAATATTATTTAATTTGATATATAAGGGTGGTTATTTGGATTGACAATTATGGGTACACAGGACGGACAGATGTGAAATATCACAGATTCAATTGTTTAGCATATATGACATAGGCTAGGGGCCTCCTATCTCTTGGTGGAGGTTGTATTTAGTGGTGGTTCTTTCTTGAGTGGTAAATAGACAGGGATCTCATCGTTGTCTTTGGAAGGCTATTGCACAAATCTTTCAGGAGTTTTCTAAGTTTACTCGATTTGTGGCAGGAGATGGGAAAAGAATTCGGTTCTAGGAAGATTTGTGGTGGGGGGACCAACCTTTGGGATCCCAATATCCAAGGCTATTTAGAGTAGTCTCGGATAAAAATATTTATATTTCTTCAATTCTCGGTTCTACTCGTCCTTTCTCTTGGAACTTTAATTTCCGTCGTAACCTTTCCGATTTTGAGATAGAAGATTTAGAAAGCCTCATGCGATTACTTGATGGTTTGCATCTATCACCTTTGGTTTCAGATGCGAGATCCTAGCCTTTATATTCTTTAGGGCTTTTTCAGTCAAATCTTTCTTTCTAGCCTTATCCGAATTTTCTGGTTCTCCTCCAGCTTTTCCTACTAAGTTCGTTTGGAATTCTCAAGTCTCTTTCAAAGTCAAGTCCTTTGTCTAGTTAGTGGCACACAAGAAGGTAAATACTAATGACTTGCTACAATTGAGAAGACCCTACAAAACTCTTAGTCTTGATATTTGTAATATGTGCATGAAACATGGAGAATCAACAGATCATTTTTTCCTACATTGCTCTTTGTTGATGGGGTTGTGGTACAGATTATTTCAGTTAGCCAAGATGGATTGGGTTCCCCCAAGGAGCATCTTCGACATGCTATCCATCAATTATAATGGTTTTGGTTTATCTAAGAGAGGGATAGTTTTGTGGCAAGCTGCAAGCATCGCTTTAATTTGGGTTTTGTGGCGAGAAAAAAATGCGAGGATTTTTTAGGATAAAGCAAAGAATTCAGAGTATCTTTGGAATTCTATTCATTTCCTTGCTTCTCTTTGGGCTTTCTATTCCAAGGTTTTTAAGGGGACTCCCCTTAATGTGTTACAACTTGACTGGTTAACGGTGTGCAATTCCAAAGGGTTGGTCTAATCTAGAGAGTTTGTTTGTTTTTTTTTTTTGTGTATTTTCTTGTTTTTGTATTCTTGTAGTTTAGTTTTCTTTGGTGGGAGGATTCCTCATCCTTCTCTTGTACTCTTTTTTTCTATCGATATATCCCTTTGTCGTTTCCTGTCAAGGAAAAAAAAAAAATAGACAGGGATCTCATGGCTGGTTTTTTGGTTTCTTTTTTTTTTTTCTTGGAAGTCTTTCATGCAGCTGTAAGTTGGGGATCCATTCTTTAATCTTTGGTTCTGAGTTGGGACGCGAGAGTGGCTGTTTGTAGGGAGCTATGTTTTTTCTCTAGTCTTGTAGTGACCACCCTGCATATTTATGCTTCCTTTTCTGAAGGGAACCCCTTGCCCTTCATTTTTATCTTCTATTTCTTAACATGGTTACAAGTATGCTTTCTTTTTAAAAAATTATGGAAGTCAATTAGAAAAATTACCTTAATATGATGTTGGTATGATTCCCCACTGATTTTTTTATTTTTTCTTTCTTGAAAAAAAAAAAATCCTTCTGGGCAGCCTGAAAGTTTCCTTTTTGTTTGCCCTCAAGACCTAGCTCAAGTGGTAAAGGGTTGGGGAGGGTTTGAGGGAGGTCCTAAGTTCAAGTCCCAATGGGGACAAAAAATTTACCTATCCAAAAAAAAAAAAAAAGCAAAAGTTTCCTTTTTGTTTGCTTTTTATCTTTACTTTTGAAATAAGGGAATCTTTTCCTTCATTTTTCTTTCCCCCTCTCTTTTTCTAATATGAGCCCACCACTCTACCTTACAGCACTGAAATGCTGGGAAGGCTCAAAATCGGGAACTTTGGTTCAATTCTAGTTGGTATTACCATTAAACTACATCCTGGGGCCAAAACCATATCCTTCATTTTTACACTTTCTTTATTAGTAGTATTCTATGTTTCCTATAAGTATAAATGAGGAAAGTATGAAATTTCTCAACCCTATACCCAGTTATCTGCACAATGTGGCAGTACAATTGAGTGGAACCTTCTTGGCTTTTATATTTATCATGTGCCTGAAATGATTGGAGAGCCTAAAAATAATCTAAAAAAGGCCAATGGAAGTTGTTTCAATGACACTGCCGCTAAATTTAATTTTAACATAAGATTTATAACTTGCCTATCCAAAAAAATAAAATTATAGAAAAGAAAAGAAAAAAATTCAATTATGACACAAGTAATTAAACTGGATAGAACATTTTTTATTAAAAGACGGGAAACAGAACCAGTGTAGGTCGTCTCTAAACAGGAAAAGGCAGGTTTGCTGCTGGATGTTATCAGTAGTTTTATAATGAGTTATGAACTTCGGCATGCTTGATCAAATAATTTTACTTATACAGTGACCTAAGCTAAATAAGCTATACATGTCATTCTGCCCATTGTGATAATCAAGGCCCCTTCTACAATGCCTACATTTTGTTTTGGGATGGTTACTTTACTGGAAAAACAAAAGAAACATTACTACCCAAATCTCTTTGGGAGGCTTTCAACATCATGGATTCTCTTCCTAGAAAATGGTGTCAGTAGAGATGTGTTTTGTACATTAAGAATATTCTAACAAGTTTTTGACTTTATTTTCTTCATTCATTGTCATCCTTTTCTTTACTGGTTCAGAACTCAACTTTCACCAATCTTTGAAGTCTAAAATGTGACCATCTACTCATGTATCCAAAACCAGGTAATTGGGATTACTACTTGGTTGAGTTTTTATTTTTACTTGTTTTGCAGGCATATATCAAAATTGCTCAAGCTATCTCATCTCGTCCTGTAAGTTGACATTTTCTTTAAGCAAATTAACTAGGAGTATCATATGTTTTGCTATGTGAGATTTATCCGTAGTAACCACCCTGATCCCTCCCCCTGCACAGAAATTAAAAGAATTGAGAAGAAGCACAGATAGTTTGAGCTCTTTTCCAGCAGTTGCATTTAAGTTGTGTTGGTATTCAACATAAGCATGTTTGCAAAATTCTTTCTTGTAGGATCTGATTCCGCCTTCATATCTAGATCAGCTTTCACTTTTGCAAGATCGAATAACACCATTTTCCAATGAAGTTGCTTTCAATACCATAGAACGAGAACTTGGACTGCCAATTGATAAGCTGTTCTCAGAGATCTCTCCAGAGCCAGTGGCTGCAGCATCTCTTGGGCAGGTTTACTTTCAATTATACTTGGTGCTTGTCACCTTGGGATATGTTGCCTATTTTTCTTCAAGATTGAAACTCATCACAGACCCTCCATAACAAATTTTTTTTTTTAGGTTTATCAAGCTAGGCTTTGTCCTAGTGGTCAGGTTGTTGCTGTCAAAGTGCAGAGGCCTGGGGTTCAAGCTGCTATTTCCTTGGACATATTAATCTTGCGTTTTCTTGCAGGGTTGGTTAGGAGAGCAGGCAAATTGAACACTGATCTTCAGGTAGCTCTGCAGTACATAACTTTTGTAAAATTGTCTGTACATTTGTATTTGTTGCAGCTAAGGAATGAGATTCCTACATCCCACTAACTAGTTGTATATGGCATTGCTGATAATGCCTGTACCAACTCAAGGGACATGATTGTGCCCATTGAAGTGCAATAGAAATTAGTTTCATAGACCTGTCCTTTATTTTAATCTAGCTATAATAATTAAGCATTACCTTCAATTTTCAGGCAGTTCTTGATGAATGGGCATCAAGTCTTTTCCGGGTATGCTTTGGATCCCTTTGTGTTATCCTTGTGCTTCAATTATGAAATCCTGATGTTTCCAAGAGTATGCTATCACTTGGAGCAGAGTTTATTTAGAGGAGAATTGTCACTTTAACCAGATACCCTTTTGACTTTGGATGAGTTTTGGTACCCTGCTACTGCCCTTAGTGATAATTCTACTGCTCTGTATTTCCATGCTATCATTTGAAATTATGTGTGTGTGTGTGTGTGGTAGAGGAAACAAAAATATTTCATTTTGTGGATCAATCTCAACTATGGATCACACCTAGATTGGGCTGTGTTTGTGTGTGTAGTAGAGGGAACAAAAATATTTCATTTTCTGGATGAATCTCAACTATGGACAACACCTAGGAGGGTGAATAGGTGTTTTAAAATCAATTTGAGATGTTACCTCACAAGTACTAATCACTGCCTTGATTTTTCAATATTTTGGTTGTTTTTTTCAATCTCATCAACAAACAAGCAAAAGCACAAGGAAGAATGGATCCACCAATACTCTCCTAAAAAAGTAGTCAATGCAATCCACATGCAAATGGGTCAACACTCCCCAACCAATATTTATAAGGCATTTCAACTATTCAAAAACACATTTTTCAAATATATATTACAATCAAAACCAAAACATAAATTATTTCACACTATTCTAAATGTTAAATGATCTAATTTTAGCTCATTTCCTCAATCAGCCAATGTAATAAATCAATGGAAATTTCATAAGTTAAGATAAAATAATGAAAAGATGAGATAGAGATAAAGAGACAATAACACCAAGATTTAACATGGAAAACTTCCGAAGAGATAAAAAATCACAGTTCTATAAGTGATCAAAAGCATCCACTAGGAAGAAAATTAACCAAATACAAGGATTTACCTAGCTCAAGCCTTCAGTCCTCTCTCGGACCATTTGCCTAGTACTTTCGAACTTCAGCTACCCACTTTCTTCTTCTAAAGTGTACTTGGGGTCTACATTAAGTTTGAACTCAGTTTCTTCTTGCATCTGCACAAAAAGATATTTTGGTTTTACCCCAAAGATGACCAATATGAGAGTACAGATGAAACCTACATTGAATCAACTCATTTTGAAAGAATTTTTCTCACTTAAAAGATTATTTTCAGCTCAAAATCTATAAAATTTACTTTGAAACCAAACAACCCCCAAAATAGGTAAAGAACTTGAAGCTCAAGGTAGGCCACCTAGCTTCACAACTGTTCAACCCTCTTCTAGAAATAGGGCTTAAATACTAGGGTTTTAATCTTCATTAAGCACTTCACATTTGTTTGAAAACTGTTAGCGTTCTTATTATTATTATTATTATTTTAGTTATTTTATTGTTTAGATAGGTGAGAGAATAAAGGGTGCTTCGTATTTTTTAGGAAGTTGGTTTCTATTCCAATCTGCCGAGTTAGTAGAATAAAAAGGGCATATTATTGAAGATTGTATTTTTTTATGGTTTTGATGAATTAAATGCAGTGCTTGAGATTGTTTCTCTCCTTTTATTAGTTTTTTCAAAAACAATGAAGATTTCATAGATGTGATCAAATCCTGATTGATTAGATGAGAGTGTGAAATTCTAGGTATAATACCCTTTAGCATGATCAATCGGTAATTGATCCAAATGTTATAAATACAAAATTTGACACCCTTAAGCTTCAACTCCAATTTTCAAAAAAATAATAGCAGTTTAAAATTTGGTTGATCAATATTTGATATCAGCCATCACCACAAAAACACCCACCATTTCCTCTAGCAATCTTCATTCATGAACACTTCAGAAATGACAAGAGTCCAAGGGAGGATTTGAATTAATTGAGTTAGGAGAGCACAATGGGAATTTTTTAACCTGAAATTGCTAACACACAGAGACAATTACACATTTCATTATAAGGATTTGAGTGTTAAAAAGGAAGAATTACATATCCTTAGATTAAACAAAAAAAATAATACTAATAAAAAAGTGCTACCCAAATTAAAACTGCTACCCAGAAAGAAATAATAAAATCTGTTAATTTGTTCTGTATCCTGATTAAATGACCTGCCATATTTGCAAATGTTGTGCTGATTGCTTTTTGTGCTTCTTTGTATGTGTCATTGCATGGTTAGGCAGGATGTGCACTGCTTTCTAACTAGTTTTTGATGATGAAGTTATATGGTCAGAGGTATTAATAAATTGTAGTGCTATGACTATTGGAGCATAAGCTTTGAGGGAAGTACTCAAATATTGGGGCCCAAAAAGTTAGTAGGAAGGTTAAGATCAAATGCTTTCTTTAGTTGGAAAGGATTACTTCATAATTGGAAGAGACTGTTGATCTGTTGTTAGGCAGATGAAGCAATTATATAATGTCCTTGGTACAATCCATGCTCCATGGTCCCTTGGAGTTCTGAAAGTGATGCCTTCTGATTTCTTAAGTTCTTTTGGTTATTATTGCTCTTGGCTATAATCTAATGGTTCATCGAGTTTTCCCATTAATATGGAAGGATAATGAAGTGAGATGGTCAGGCAAAAAGATGCAAGGAAAGGGCAAAAGAAATGTAGTTTTAGCTTAGGTCTTCATTGTATTGGTTCCATAATTTATAAGCCGGAGAGACTGAAGAGATTGTGGTGAGACTGGAGAGATCGTTGTGCATAGGATCAGACAAGGAATGAAGTGGAGAGGTGCTTGGGGAATACTTTGTGGTTAAAAGTTCTATCAAACTGAAGGGGACGATTTATACAAGTACACAGCTGCTCATGCTTGATGATCTGGAATATTTGCAATTATGATTGAAGTGCACAGGATGAGTGTGAAAGAAACGAGGATGTGAGGTGCATGATGGGACATGAGAAAGCTTAGATTAGTAACTGAGTTTATTTGTGAGAATTGAGATTTTAAAGTAGCACAACTAGCACTAGGTAAGAAGACAGAAATCTGATTCACATGGTTTTTGCTCATGCACAGTGGAGGCAAATGTTTGTAGTGTCAGGGCTCATATGAAGGCACTACAAGGACAAGATAATACTGAGAAGGATGTAGGTTGAGACAGAGAGAACCTGCTGGTAACAGAGAATATGGGCAGATAGATTGGAATGGAGAAACAGAATAATTGTAATCCACTATGCTAAGACTGAGGATTGGTTTCACATTTTATTTGTAAATTGAACAGACTCTTTGCTTGAGATCTAGTGGAGAATCTTAATGGAAACTACTTGGTTTCTTAATAGTTCACTAGTTTTCTCCTTTTTATCAGTCTCATTAACAAATAAACATGTATAGAAAATCTCTACACTAGTCAAATGATATCCTAACATCAAAAACTAAGTACTTGTTATACTGAGAGCTTAAAGCCATACAACATTGATATTTGCAAGTCTTTGGGTGGTTGACATGCCTGCAAAGAATGAAACAGTGACATCCACAAGCTACAGTGGATAAGGATTCCCTGCATATATATATATATATAGAAGTTAAACTAAGGTGGGCAGTTGGAAAGTAAAGGGAACTGAATAAGATCCATCAAGGTCAATTTGATAAGGATATAAATGAAAATCCTGCTTTTTTGGGTTCTAGAGATTCTTAAGAAGTGAAAACTGAATTCGGTTTACTATTTTAAGGAACATGGAAGAGTCCCTGCATTACAGGAACTGAAAATTGTGAGAAATATTTCCAATCAAAAAAAATTGTGAGAAATAAGGAAATATGTGGAAGATGAATATTGGGCAAAGTTGTCTTGCTTCTATCAATTATTTTCGTAGAGTGGTAAAAGTGTCTACACAAGTGCTGGCTGTGTTGAAGATTCATGGTTGCATCAAAGATAATCTGTAGTATGCATATTAAAACAAGGTTATTGGTTGATGTGGAATAACTGACAATTGTAAAGGGAGAATCGCAGAGAATAAAACATACAGTTGAGTGTGTGTATAAATATTTTTGCTTGTGAGATCTTCTGCATGAGACATCCTATATTAATATCTCTAAAGATCTTGTTTAGTTAACAATCTCATTTTTGTAACATACATTTCTCCTTGAACCCTCTTTCACTCTTTCTGTAATTTGTTGCATTTCCATATGGGAAGAGCTAATAATTAGATCATTTATATTGTTTTGATCATCTTCTATTAGTCATGAAGCATTTTAAAACTTCTTTTTTTTTTTTTTTTTTTTTTTTTCCTTTAATCCTTTGCTCTAGGCATTTTCTTAGTGCTTCATATTGAATACAGGTAAATCACATTGAATGCAGGAGATGGACTATAGAAAAGAAGCGAAGAATGGGATCAAGTTTAGGTAAGAGTTTGATTTCAGTGCACGTGATATAAATTTTAGTTATGGACAGGTTTCTCTGTGCTCGACATTTTTTATCTTGTTTGTTGCATTATGATGTATTTAACTCCTATAAGTAATGCAGCTTTATGGTCCATGAGATCTCAAATACAACAGTGGGATACTTGAGGCTCAACTCAAGTGGCTAGGGGTTGGGCTTGGAAAAGGGAGGTTCCAGGTCTAATTCATGTAACGGCAGAATATATAATAAATAAAACATAAAATAGAAAAAAAAATTATCAATAAAAAAAGTAAAAAAATATCTCATTTTCTATACTTTCCTCCCATTTAAAAGCTACCCAACAATTCCAATGGTTGACTAGGATGTGTGAACTAGGAATCTATTCTCTCCAAACCTTTAGTTCATCATCTCATTGGAGAAATCTAGCTTCTGTCATGTGATTGGACTTTAACTAATAATATAGTTCACATGGATCATATGAATATTTAGCTTCTCCTTTCAATCTTAAACTGATAGGGTATGGGTCCATAATGTATATTAGTAGTAGGGATGCAACTTGGACGAGTTCAACCCAACCTGATTTTGGGTGGCTTGGGCAGTCCCTTTTTCAATTTGAGTTGAGCTTGGGTAAAAAAGAAAAAAGCTAACTGAATTGAATTTGGGTTGGGATGTCGGGCGACCGAAACTGAATTGAGTAGTTAATAATTGTAATTGGATAATTATATATATATATATATATATCATAAATAATTAAATTTCATATTATATTATTTAATTAGTGGTATTTAAACTTTAATTAACTTTACAATTTAATTAATATTCCAACATTTATCTTGTACTAAATTATTGCAGTAGATTAATGTTGATGAGATTAACATGTATAGATTAATCCTACATACGGTGAAATGTAAGCTTCCATTGGCAAGCTTTTTCTTGGCCTACTAATATATTATGCACTTTTTTTTTATTTGTTTTTGCGTGTGTATGTTTCTTTTTACCTTTCGTGCTACCTAACCTGACCTAACCTAAGTTTTGACCTGACTAACCCATGTAACTTGGCTAACTCAACTAACCCAAGCCTGACTTACACAATTTTTTTTCTAACTTGAGCCTAATCTGACTTCAAATCAAGTTTGGGAAAAAGGGTTTGCGTTGAGCTTGTATTGGGCAGCTCAGCTTACAACTTGGGTTGGGTTGGGCTTCGGGTGGATGTAATTTATTCTTGGGTTGACTATCAACCCAACCTAACCCGCTTGAGTTGCACCCTAATTAGTAGTAGAAGTGGATATGAGACCACAATGTATATCAGTAGCAGTAGTAGATAAATAGATGGGAATAGTTGTCATAGATAGATGGAGGCAATATATATCATGTGGATATTTAGATGGAGGCAATATCCTCTTTGCTAACCCTAGAGAGGAAGAATTGCAAACTCTTAAGAGTTTATTGTTAGTGTTTGGTCAAATCTCTAGGCTTAAGGTCAATCTTGACAAGAGTAATCTTTTTGGCATCAACCTTGATCAAAATCATCTCTCTAGGTTAGCCTTGATGCTTGACTGCAAGGCTTCAGATTGGCCCATACTTTATCTGGGTCTTCCTTTGGGAGGGAATCCAACTGCTTGTGGATTCTGGGATCCAGTGATTGAGAGAATCTCTAGGAGATTAGACGGATGACAAAAGGCTTACTTATCTTTAGGTGGTAGGATAACTCTCCTACAATCTTGCCTTTCCCATATCCCCAGCTACTTCCTTTCTCTGTTTAAGATTCCAGCTTCAGTGGCTGCAAAAGTCGAGAGGATGCAAAGGGACTTTCTTTGGTTAGGGGTTGGGGAAGGCAAAAGAGATCATCTTGTTAGGTGGGATGCAGTGTGCAAGCCAAGGGTTAAAGGGGGTTTGGGGATTGGGAAGATACCTTTAAGGAATTGCGCTCTTTTAGGGAAATGGTTGTGGAGGTTTCCTAGGGAGACTACAACTCTATGGCATCAAGTCATTCTTAGCATATACGGGACACACTCAAATGGTTGGGACGCCAATACTGTAGTCAGATGGTCACACTACTGTCCTTGAAAGGCCATTGCAAAAGTCTTTCAGGATTTTTCCAAGTATACTCGGTTTATCGTAGGAGATGGGGAAAGAATTCGCTTTTGGGAAGATTTGTGGTGGGGGGACCAAATCTTTAAAGACCAATATCCAAGACTATATCGAGTAGTAATGGATAAAAATATTCCTATATCTTCAATTCTCGGTTCGTCTCGCCCTTTCTCATGGAACTTTAATTTTCATCGTAATCTAACCGATTCTGATATAGAAGATCTAGAATGTCTCATGCACCCTCTAGATTGTATGAACTTATCCACTTCCGCTTCAGATGCGAGACATGGTCCTTATTGTCTTCAGGATTGTTTACAGTCAAGTCTTTCTTTACAGCCTTGTCCCAAATGTCTGATTCATCTCCATTTTTCCCCACTAAGTTTGTATGGAAATCTCAAGTCCCTTTCAAAGTTAAGGCCTTTGTCAGGTTTGTGGCACACAAGAAGGTAAATACCAATGACTTGCTACAATTGAGGAGACCCCACAAAGCTCTTAGTCCTGACATATGTAAGTTGTGTATGGAGCAAGGAGAATCAGCAGATCATCTCTTCCTCCATTGTTCAGTGACGTTGGGGTTGTGGCATGGACTTTTTCAGCTAGCCAAGATGGATTGAGTACCTCCGAAAAGCATTTCAGGCATGATGTTCATCAATTATAAAGGATTTGGCAAGTCCAAGAGAGGGGTAATTCTGTGGCAAAACGCGAGTATAGCGTTAATCTGGGTTGTGTGGCGGGAAAGAAATGCTAGGATATTTGAGGACAAAGCTAGGAATTCAGAGAATCTTTGGGATTCCATTCATTTCCTTGCGTCCTTTTGGGCTTTTTGTTTAGCGGGTTTTAAGGGCATCCCCCTTAACGTATTACAACTTGATTGGCTAGCATTGTGTTGATCCAATAGTTCCAATGGGACGGCCTAGTGTATTGTTATTTTTTCATGTTGTTTAGTTTTACTTTTGGTGGGAGGATTCCTCATCCTCCTTTTATACTTCTTTTTCTATCAATATATTCACGCGTGGTTTCCTATCAAAAAATATATATATATTTAGCTTCTCCTTTAAAATTTAAATTGCAAGGATACGTGGGTACAGTAGTATAGTAGAAAAATAAATGGAGATTAGGAGCAGTGGATAGATGGTGACAATATACATCATGCGGATTTTTAGCTTCTCTTGTCAAGCTTAAGTTGTTAGGATATAGGCCCATATATATATATATACATGAGCAATAGGAGTATGGATAAGACTAGTAATAATAGGAGAGACTCAAAGTTGAGGCTCTAGCTTTTATACCATGTTATCATGGTAGATAGATGAAGATAGAAGCAATGGGAGAGTTTTGAGGACTGTAGGGAAGATTGGACCTTAGACCTCTAGCTTTGATGCCATATTAAACTATCAACTTTTTTAGAAGTTTTTAACTTTGATGCTGTATCAAACTGCTGACTTTCCTAAAAGTTGAAGTTGTTTTATTTTATTTTATTTTATTTTTAATTAGGAAAGGCTTAAACTATTTTGAAGTCCTCTAATTTTGATATTGTTTTAAGCTACCAATCTTCTTCAAAGTTTAAGTTGTTAGGATCTAAACCCATAATATATCATGCTGACTCGGTTGTAGTAGTAGGTAAATAGCTGGAGATGATAGTAGCAATGGATAAATAGATGGGGGTAGTAACAATGGATAAAATAGATGGAGATAAGACTATTGGATAAATAGATAGGGATAATAGTAGTCGATAAATAGGTGGAGACAATAGTAGTAGACCTTCATAATATATAGATGGAAAAGATAATGGCAGTAGATAAATAGATAAGGACAACATAATGCATATCCTTTCCTTGGAGTAGTGGATAAATCGATGGGGAGAGTAGTAAATGATACAATGTATAGTGTATATAGTAGTAGGAGAGACTTGACACTCAAGAAGAGTACCAATGGAAGAGGCTCAAATTGGGACCTCTAGTTTTGATATCATGTTAAGCTATTAACTTTTCTAAAAGTTTAGGCAGAGGATTTGGGTCTACTAACACCATCTCCCATGTGTAGCCTTATACTCAGACATGGGGATATTGCACATGTGGAGATACCATATTAAGCTACCAACTTTCTAAAAGCTTAAGCTATTAGGCTAACATCCTTCCTCATCTATAGCCCGATACAAATACAAGGAGAGACATAGCTAGGAGAATAAACAATAGGAGAGACTCGAACTCGAGACCTCTAATTAACCAAACTTTTGATACTATGTTAGGTTATCAACTTGTTAAAATCTTAAATTGTTAGAATATGGGGCCACAATGTATATCAGGTTAATAAATTGAAAACACAAGAACTCCTTTATAATTTTTTATGTAATCGCATGGTCGTGGTCATCGTCATCATCATCATCATCATCATCAACATCATCATCGTCATTGCCATCACTGTCGTCATCATCATCATCATCTTTAAGGTTGGGAAATAAAATGTTAGTAATTGTCTAATTAAAATGATGAATGAGATTAAAGAAGGATTAGTACTGTAAAAATATTCAACATTTGCTTTATCATTTTTAGGATGTTTTTTTGAATTTGTACTTAGACTTGATGGTACAATTTTTTAACTAAGTCATCATCATCATTGTTATTGGGTTGGGAAATAAAATGTTAGTCATTGTCTAATTAAAAGGATGAATGAGATTAAAGAAGGATTAGTACTATCAAAATATTCAACATTTTGCTTTATCATTTTTAGGATGTTTTTTCAAATTTGTACTGAGACACAATGGTATCTTTCCTCAAATTTTCAACTAAGTTAGGATAGCATATAGCTCATTTGACTACAAATTTGCCCTATAGTGTTAAAGCCAAATGCAAAGCCAGGGAACATTTGAATAGTTGCAAGGCTGTGATGGAAGGTATCTCTATATTACTGGATAGGGTGCATTGTAGAGGTAAAAAATTATTAGGAAAAAAATATGACAACTTTATCTACAAATGATATAACAGTTTTAATAACAATAATAATATCATTAAGTAACAATGGAGGAATGATTAATTTTGACTACCCAATACTTGTTTGGAGGAATGATTAGATTCGCCTACCCAATGCTTGTTTGCAGAGAAACACAAACTTTCAGCTGGTTTTTCCTTTAGCTTCAATACTTACCAAAAAAGTAGCTTTCATGTCATTTTTGTATTCAGATTTTATTTTTCGTTTTAATCAATTCCTTTGTACTTAGTTTTAAGCATGGAGGAAAATGTCGCGATATTTCATGGCGATATATCGCCGAAATATCGTGTATCGAAGGGTATCGACACGACATTTCATGGAGAAATATTGGTCTGGCGATATTTCGGGATAAATCCCGAGAAATCGGCGATATCTCGCGATATATAGGTGATTTGGCGATAAATCGCCAATTTTTCCCGATATATCGCATGGTCAACGCGGGTCAACGAAAGTCAAACGCGCTACAGTAAAGTCAAATGTGCTACAGTGCCTTCCCATTTTGCTTCTGAGGGGATTTGAACCCCAAACCAAAAGGTTTGGGGTTCACTCCATTTACCATCCGTTTGGTTTAGGGTTCACTCCATTTACCATCCGGGCAAGCTTGCCCTTGTTATATATTGTGCACTAAATTTACATATACTTAAACTCATTACATAAAAAAAATATTAAAAGAATATTTTAAAGAGCAAATTAATTATAATTATTTTATAATTAAATGCAAAATTTTCTTTTAATTGATTACCAAAAATATAAAAATTATATAATTTTCTTTAATATTTTAATATCATTAATAATTAATTAAATATTAAAAATTATATATATATATATATATATCATAATTTATTTTATATTGTTTAATACAATTGAATTAAATGGATCATAATTTTAATATTAATATATATTTTAAAATTAAATATATTATAATCAAATATCATAATATTAGATGTAATTTAATAATAAATGTACACTTATAAAATTCATATTTTTATCGATGCATACGATATTATTATCAAATATGATAAATCATGTTATACATATATCAAAATTTTCAATAAAATAACTTTAAAATGTCTATTATACTTCTAATTATATTATTATGAGGTTTTCCTTACATTTTCATGAGTTTTTAACAATTTTAAGCCTACCGATATTTTTTTCCAAAATATCCACCGACATATCTTCGATATATCCGTGATTACCGATATTTTCATCCTTGGTTTTAAGAAGTTTTACAACATTTCTATGGTCCTATCAATTTTTATCTTATTAATCTTCATAACTTTTTTACCATTGCATATTGATTAATATTTTATACTTTTTTATTCATATGTTCTATAGATATACATTTCTGTAATATTCTTGAAAAAAAGCCTGTTATCCTGGGCTTCTTTTTCAGCTTAATTAACTCATGATGGATGGTTAAAATGTTGTTCAAATGTCAAAAGGTGCTATTAATATTGCTGGTGACAATATGACTTTCTGAAATTCGTTCCAGGGCTTTGGAATTTTCTTTCTCATCTTCTGGTTGTGCACTTATTGTTGTTTACATGTATTTTCGTGTATCAATATCTGAAGTAGGTCTCCTATTTAATTTGCTATAACCAGCTTTGGTTCTTTTACACACGTTTGAGCAGGCAGCTATATGGTGGCATAAAAGATGTTTTTGTTCCAGAAATGTACCTGGAGCGAACAACTCGTAGGGTTCTCATTATGGAATGGGTGGAGGTATGTAGTATTCCTTCCTTTTTTGTCATCATTCACAAGCATGTTTTTCCTGAAGAATATGGAACCGAATTACAAGAAAGACAAACTCATAATTGCCAGATAGCCATGGACGTGATTATAAAACCAGACAACTTTAAAAATAATAATGACACCGCCATTGAATTTTTCTCCCTAGGAACATGTGGTTACTGCCCAATCTTTTGGAAAAAGGAAAAACAGAAACAGGGATCTACCTTAAAGGCCAAAATTTGAGAGGGGATTATTCCCTTGAGATTAGGCCAGATTTCCCATCTGGATTGTCTTTTTATTTATTTATTTATTTATATGTCATTTAATGATAGATCCTGAAAGTAGGGCAGTTATCTATGCAAATATGATTGTTCTTTTTTTCTTTTGTTAATGCATGGTCTATTTTTTTTTTTTTTTTTTTCTAAATGTTAAAATAGTGTCCCAGATGTTGGTCAATTGTCTCAACTGATACCTTTCAGTTTTATTTTTTGCATAAAACAATTAGCACAATGGACATGAAACAAAATTGCTCCTATATTTCTTATGAAAACTAAGGAGTCATTGGTAACATAGCTTGCAATGATTGATAATTTCCAGAATTACTACACAAGAAATTCCATGGACTCATAGTTATGTGCCTCAAAAAGACCTAGAAATTATTCAAGTGGCTATTACTAGACATTCATTCTTGAAGATGCTCCCAGAGTAGCCTTCTGGTATTCTCTAGATTTTCATCTCATGTTATTCTCTTATTTTGATGGGTGCACAGGGGCAAAAGTTGACAGAAGTGAAGGATCTTTACCTGATTGAGGTCAAGCTGCAAAACTAAATGAAATAATGTATTTTGAGCTTAACTAATTGACATTGTGATATATATTCTTGCACAATGGCTAAAGAAGAGACATGTTCCCTGGTGCTACACAGGTAGGAGTTTACAGCTCATTTAATCAACTTCTGGAATATGGGTTCTATCATGCGGATCCACACCCAGGAAACCTTCTTCGTACGAATGATGGAAAACTAGCTTATTTAGGTATGTTTTTTAGTTTATATTTGCTCAATTTGGCATAAATAATGGACATGTTACAATTGCAAGTTTTTTTTAGTCAGTGCTTCTCTGCTTAAAAATAATTCTGCTTACCTTTTGAACTCTTTTTAAGTAAAGCATCCATACATCTCTTAAGCTGATTGTTTGCATGCTTCTGTGTTTGTAGATGTTAATATGTTTATTGTAGAATATGAGCTTATAACATTCACATCAACTTGCAGATTTATAAATGAACTATAGTGGTATCTTTGTATTCAATCCATTAATTGCATTATTGGCTGGGTTGGGAACAGGGTGTTACTTCCTGCTTAATAGGAGCAGGGTTTAGAGGTGCCCTTGTTCTCTGTAACTGTTACTGGAATGCTAGGGTTAACATTTGCTGTTTGTTGCTGGAGATGCCAAGACGGGCTTCACTCAAATCGATAGTGTAGATGTTATGGATAGTGCACAAAAAATTTTCTAGCCATCCTTAAAATGATGGCACTCAAGTTCTTTTATTATAGTGGTGGCTTAGTACCTGTTTTGTCTTGGTTATATCGAGCTTTTCTTATTGTATTTACTAATACCAAAGTAAGTGCTTAATGTTGAAAGGAAGATTCAAATCTCTACTTTCAAGTGGACCACTGATCCTATAAAAGATAAATGAGTTGCACCCACATGGCTGTTGTGGTTTATTCAAACCTCCTCAATCTTGCTGAATAGGTGCAAAGTTGTTTAATGGCCTCCTGGAGTCCATAGAGTAACCCTGCTTCCTGATGATATTTTCATTCTTTTCATGGAAGCTCTTTTACTTACGAGTAAGATGGATAATCAATTGAAGATTTGAGTATCGGAATCTGTTGAATAATGATGTTTAATTAAACTTGTTATTAGCTCATGGCTGCATCATTTTATGCTTATGAAATTGTAGGTAAAAGTCATCAAGTTGTTGACTTAGTGAATTAGGAAGTCTAAGATAACATTGTGGCTTGCATTGCAAAAGTTCCAGGAAAAAGTCTAAAGAGATGGATAATATCTCGGTTGAACTTGTTAACAGGACAGATAAAGCAGAATGTCAGTTTTTCCAATCCAGGCAACCAATCATGACCTTTGGGGCTTGAAGAAACAGCTTAAAGAACAGGGCTTTAATTTGCATGGTGATGCAGCAATCTATTGGAAGATGTAAAGTATATTTATTTCGAGGGTTATAAGCAGGTGCATTCAAAGTGTTGTTGTGACTGTCTGCTTGGATGGAAGGACTTAGTTATAATTTTGAACTTGAAAAATAATTTGTCTCCACCAAGATACAACTTAAAATCTAAAAAACATCAGAGGAAATTGTCCCTCATGAACCATGCTCTATATTCCTTGCATGGTCAGTTCCTATATCTAATGTCAACTATAATTTCAGGGCATGCTTCTTTGCCCAGTATATTAAAATGATTCATAATACCAACAATTGTCATTGTTGAAATTTGGCATTCAAAGTTAGGGTTTTTAATTTAGGAAAGTATTTTAGGAATAAAAAAGGATAGATCATTTAGGATGATTCAGTTTCCTAATTTTAGGAGAGAATCAAGCTAGATTGATTTTTTCTTATTCAGTCATTTGTGTATATATATGTGCATGGTGTGTACCTAAAGTATCAATAAAGGAATTCAGAAATTCTTCATGGTATCAGAGCCAGTTTTCTGAAACCCTAATCCCTTTTGGCCACCTCTTATTCAGGCCATCATTCATTCCGGCCAAATCTCTCTGGCCATCTCTCAATCCGACCATCTCTCATTCCGGTCATCAGTCCCTGTTCTCAGAGCCAAGGGAGAAAACGCTTTCCGGTCGGTCGAATCGTCGTCAGAAAAACATTCACCGCCGGCGAACTTTTCTGGCGAACTTTTCCGGCGACGGTTTTTTTCACACCGCAAGGAGCGTCTGGAGGAGATCTACAACTTTTCCCAAAACACCGGAGCCAGAAAACCATCCACGCGCCGCCCACGCGCGTTTTTCCGGTCAACGACTGCATCTCACGCGCCGGCGCGTGAGGGCGCGTGAGCCACTTTCCGGCGACGCACTTCCTACTCCAAGCTCGCCTGACGCCGACCAGCCACCCTACGTACCTGTTTCTGCCATCCAAGCCCTGCACGTGCCTCTTTTGGGGTCTTTTTGCCTCCGCGAGCCCTCCGATCAGCTTTTCCGATGTCCTCCGGCTATTTTTCCTCAACTCCAATCCCTGCACGTGCCTTGGAAGTGTTCTTCTACCTTTCCGGTCCATGACGAAATACGGAATGACATCATCACAAGTATCCAGTGTCACGTCACCAGAATTAGGAGGTAGATCTGAAATTCCAAACCTTGGTAGCAGTGATTCCTCTCCTATTCTCATCACAGGACACAAATTAAATGGCCATAACTACTTACAGTGGTCACAATCTGTGTTGCTGTTCATTTGCGGTAAAGGAAAGGATGAGTACCTCACTGGAGAAGCAGTCATGCCAGAAACTACAGAACCGGGTTTCAGGAAGTGGAAGATTGAAAACAGCATGATCATGTCATGGCTTATCAATTCCATGAACAATGACATAGGTGAAAATTTCTTGCTGTTTAGGACTGCATAGGACATATGGGATGCAGCCAAAGAAACTTACTCAAGTTCTGAAAATATTTCAGAACTTTTTCAAGTTGAATCAGCCCTACATGACTTCTGTCAAGGAGAGCAGACAGTTACTCAGTATTACAACACACTCACAAGGTATTGGCAGCACCTTGACTTATTCGAGACTCACTCATGGAAATGTCCTGATGATGCAGCAACATACAGGAAAATTGTGGAACAAAAGAGACTGTTCAAGTTTTTCCTAGGACTAAACAGGGAATTGGATGATGTTAGAGGCCGAATCATGGGCATTAAACCCCTGCCAAGTCTCAGGGAGGCTTTTTCAGAGGTTAGGCGTGAAGAAAGTAGAAAGAAAGTAGTAAGAAACCAGGCCATTATAAGGAGACTTGCTGGAAGCTTCATGGCAAACCGGCTGATTGGAAACCAAAGCCACGGTCTGACAGAGATGGCAGAGCACACGTGGCTGTCAACTCTGAGAGCACATCTGTTCCAGAGCCGAGTCCATTCAACAAAGAGCAGATGGAGATGCTACAGAAACTATTAAGCCAAGTTGGCAGTGGCAGTACTACCGGTGTAGCCTTCACTGCTAATCGAGGAGGAATGAAGTCGTGGATAGTGGACACAGGTGCTTCTGATCACATGACAGGAGATGCTACCATTCTTCAAAATTACAAGCCAAGTAATGGTCATTCATCCGTCCATATTGCTGATGGTTCAAAGACAAAAATTGCCGGGACAGGTTCTATAAAACTTACTAAAGACTTATATCTTGACTCTGTTCTCCATGTTCCAAACTTGGATTGTAATCTTTTGTCCATTAGCAAATTGGCCCGTGATCTCCAATGTGTTACTAAATTTTATCCAAACTTGTGTGTTTTTCAGGACTTGAAATCGGGGAAGATGATTGGCAGTGCTGAACTGTGTTCCGGGCTCTACCTCCTCTCATGTGGCCAATTCTCAAACCAAGTCTCTCAAGCAAGTTGCGTACAGTCTCAGAGTATGTTAGAGTCTTTCAATTCTGTGTCAAATTCTAAGGTCAATAAAGATAGTGAGATTATAATGTTACACTATCGCCTTGGTCATCCTAGCTTTGTTTACCTTGCAAAATTGTTTCCCAAATTATTTATCAATAAAAATCCAGCATCTTATCACTGTGAAATTTGTCAGTTTGCAAAGCATACTCGAACAGTCTATCCTCAAATCCCATACAAACCTTCGACTGTTTTCTCTCTAGTACATAGTGATGTGTGGGGTCCCTCCCGGATAAAAAATATTTCTGGCACTCGATGGTTTGTGACATTTGTTGATGATCATACACGGGTAACATGGGTTTTCCTTATGAAAGAAAAGTCAGAGGTTGGGCACATTTTTCAAACCTTCCATCTTATGGTTCAAAATCAATTCAATTCCAAAATTCAAGTCCTCAAGTCAGATAATGCAAAGGAATACTTTACTAGTAGTCTCAGTACTTATCTTCAAAATCACGACATTATCCACATAAGTTCTTGCGTTGACACCCCACAACAAAATGGGGTGGTTGAACGCAAGAATAGACATCTCTTGGAGGTTGCCCGGTGCCTTATGTTTTCCTCTAATGTTCCAAACTATTTCTGGGGGGAAGCTATTCTCACAACTACTTATTTGATTAACCGTATGCCATCCAGAGTGCTTACCTTTCAATCCCCACGTCAACTTTTCTTAAAACAATTTCCTCACACCCGTGCAGCCTCTTCTGATTTACCACTCAAAGTATTTGGTTGCACGGCATTCGTTCATGTGTATCCTCAAAATCGTAGCAAATTTGCTCCTCGAGCGAATAAGTGCATTTTCCTAGGGTATTCTCCAACCCAAAAAGGGTACAAATGCTATTCTCCAACCAACAAAAGATTTTACACCACCATGGACGTCTCTTTCTTTGAACATGTCTTCTTCTATCCCAAATCTCATGTTCAGGAGGAGAGCATGAATGAACATCAAGTTTGGGAGTCTCTTCTTGAGGGTGTACCTTCTTTTCACTCAGAGTCACCAAATCCTTTCCAATTCGCGCCCACTGAGTTGTCTACACCCATACCGTCATCAGTCCAGCCATCTCCTGTGACCATCCAGTCTCCCATGCCTATTCAACCTATAGCCCCACAACTTGCTAATGAGAACTTACAAGTTTACATCAGGAGGAGGAAAAGACAGGAATTAGAGCACGGATCACAGTCAACATGTGGCCAATATATTGACTCCAATTCAAGTCTTCCTGAAGAGAACATAGGTGAGGATAGGGCTGGAGAGGTGTTAATTCCCAGCATTGATGATTCTACTCTGCCGATTGCATTGAGGAAGGGTGTTAGGAGATGTACAGATCATCCAATTGGGAATTATGTTACATATGAAGGGCTATCACCATCTTACAGAGCATTTGCTACTTCTCTTGATGATACTCAGGTTCCCAACACAATACAAGAGGCATTAAAAATTTCAGAATGAAAGAAGGCAGTACAAGATGAGATTGATGCACTTGAGAAGAATGGGACGTGGACTATCACAGATTTGCCAGTTGGGAAGAGGCCGGTGGGGTGCAAGTGGATTTTCACCATAAAATACAAAGCAGATGGATCAGTCGAGAGATTCAAGGCTCGTTTGGTAGCTAGAGGGTTTACACAATCCTATGGGATAGACTATCAGGAGACTTTTGCACCTGTTGCAAAACTGAACACTATCAGGATTCTTCTCTCATTGGCTGTCAATCAAGATTGGTGCTTGCAACAACTGGACATAAAAAATGTGTTTCTAAATGGTGACCTAGAAGAGGAAGTCTACATGGAAATACCACCTGGTTTCGAAGGAAGTATGGCAAAGAATCAGGTTTGCAAACTCCAAAAATCCTTGTACGGCCTTAAACAATCTCCCCGAGCCTGGTTTGATAGATTCACAAAAGCAGTCCTGAAGCTGGGCTACAAACAAGGTCAGGCTGATCATACTCTATTTGTCAAGAAGTCTCATGCCGGGAAAATGGCCATATTGATAGTCTATGTTGATGATATTATTCTATCTGGGAATGATATGGAGGAATTACAGAATTTGAAGAAGTATTTGTCAGAGGAGTTTGAAGTTAAAGACCTTGGAAATTTGAAATATTTCCTTGGTATGGAAATGGCTAGATCAAGAAAGGGAATTGTAGTCTCTCAAAGAAAATACATACTCGATCTTCTTAAGGAGACCGGTATGCTTGGATGCAAACCAATTGATACTCCTATGGATAGTCAGAAGAAACTTGGTATCGAGAAAGAAAGTACACCGATAGACAGGGGGAGATATCAGCGGCTCGTCGGGCGCTTGATTTATCTCTCACACACTCGGCCAGATATTGGCTTTGCAGTGAGTGCTGTAAGTCAATTCATGCACAGCCCCACTGAGGAACACATGGAAGCAGTCTACAGGATTCTTAGATATTTAAAAATGACACCAGGGAAAGGTCTATTCTTCAGAAAGACAGAGAACCGTGACACTGAAGTATACTCAGATGCGGATTGGGCAGGAAACATCATTGACAGGCGGTCCACTTCTGGATATTGTTCTTTTGTCTGGGGAAATCTTGTTACCTGGAGGAGTAAGAAGCAATCAGTTGTAGCCAGAAGTAGTGCAGAAGCTGAGTACAGAGCTCTTGCACAGGGAATCTGTGAAGGGATTTGGATAAAAAGGGTTCTTAGTGAACTGGGGCAAACGAGTTCATCTCCAATTCTGATGATGTGTGATAATCAGGCAGCTATAAGCATAGCAAAGAACCCGTGCATCATGACAGGACCAAGCACGTTGAGATTGACAGACACTTCATCACAGAGAAGGTGACTAGTGAGACGGTTAGATTGAACTATGTTCCTACCAAGCACCAAACCGCAGACATCCTCACCAAAGCTTTACCTAGGCCTAACTTTGAAGACTTAACTTGCAAGCTGGGATTATATGATATATATTCTCCAGCTTGAGGGGGAGTGTTGAAATTTGGCATTCAAAGTTAGGGTTTTTAATTTAGGAAAGTATTTTAGGAATAAAAAAGGAGAGATCATTTAGGATGATTCAGTTTCCTAATTTTAGGAGAGAATCAAGCTAGATTGATTTTTTCTTATTCAGTCATTTGTGTATATATATGTGTATGGTGTGTACCTAAAGTATTAATAAAGGAATTCAGAAATTCTTCAGTCATTAATGTGACTTTGATTAAAAGGTGACTTCTGAGTAAGCATCTATATCTAGAAGAGAAATGGATATAAGCGGTTGTTTATTTTTTTTAATCTTATTTATTTATTGGACTATCGCTGGAATCCATTGGAATTTCTCAAGGGACTATGATTGTATATAAGATTTGTGGTGGTTATATTCTGCTGGAAACTAGAAAAAGGACTTAGTGCAGAATGGATCTGCAGGAAGAGATTCTAAATCACCGACTTCCAAAGCATTAGGATTTCTAGAAAGATTCAAGTTCCCAAAAATGGAGTTAAATAAGTGATGAGAAAGGTCTGAGATGGAAGCTCCTCTCTGTCTTGAAAGGTCTAATGAAAAGATTCCATATGAGGCTGCTTTTCCCTACCATAAATCATCATGGAAACGAAATCTGAACCCACTTCCACAACTCAGGGAAGAGTTCATGGTAGCCCGAATCAATGGCTTTCAAGAGACAATAACAGGTCTCCCTACAAGCCAAGTGGGCATCCAACCATTTTATTCAAACTGTATTTAGTCCTTATCGAGTTCCTTAAAGTGCTTTTCTGTATAAAATTTTTTGTTTCATTGAAAAACAAACATATTCATTCCATTGAATGATAATTCAAAGAAGAGCAACCCTTCCAAGATGTACAATTGCTAATCAGAGAGTAGGAATGTTACTCCACAAAAACTAAAGTTATTTTCACAGACTATGTGTAGAAAAGTAATGTAGACAAACTACGAAACTCCACAGATTCGGATAGGGAAAAATTCTCAAACAGAAGAAACTAAGTGTTTGGCTCTTTGTTTGGCTGACTAGTCTGCAACTTGATTGACTAAGTGAGGACCCTAAGGGAAGGAGCATCCCATCTCACTAGTAACATCTAGAATTTTTGCACAGCAAAATACCAAACTTCTATAATGCTAGTATCTCCCTATCAGACACCAAGAAAATAATAGCAAAATCTCCCTCTCAAAACAAGTTTTAGCCTACAACAACCCCTCCAATAATGCTAGTATCTTCACCTCAATGGTTAAACCCCAACAAGTTTAGAGTAACTTCTTAGTATCATACCTGAATGATCTCTTACAATGTCTCTAATAGATTACCAAATGAACACACATCAAAGTTGTGTGTTCAAAGTTTAACTTTATTAAACCCTCTTCCGGATGAGGTAACTAATTAAACAAAAGTCTCCCCACATAATCTCTCGAAGTAACAAACATTTTTCCAATTCACTTCAAAGGTATATTTGCAAAAGGATCAATAATCAAGGCCTAAAGGGAGGATTAAAAGTAAACCAAATTCCAAAGCCTCCATGGATAACCATTTGTCCTCAAAGATTGACATCTCTCCAACCATAAAAACCATATCAAGAATAAGATAGCTACTTGTCAAAAAACTCCCTCTTTAAATTGATTCTCAAAACCTTGGAAATAGTTTACTAACATATTTTCTATACCTTTGGAAGGCACCCTATCAATCTTGGTAGGTCTAAACAATTGATGCTAAAGTCTCAATGCTATAAGACAATGAAGAAAGTGAAACATAACATGTTGGTCTAGGTTGAGAGCTTTACAGACATCCTCACCTGAAGCGTATTTTTGGTTTTAACATTCTTACTAGCCACAAGCCATGTAGAAGCCTTAACCTTAGGTGAAGCTTTTGAATTCTAAAAGAATTTGGTAGGGGTGGAAGGAGTTAAGATAGGAGAAATTACCAAGATAGTAAGGTGAAGGAAGGAACTAGAGTAAAAGAACAAAAAAGTCTCCAATTCTTGAAACTCTAAAAATATATAAAGATTGAAGCTTGAGAGGTCAATCACCTAACCATATATGTTACTAAAAAAACAATGTTGTTGTCTAGAGAATCTCTAAGGCCATTTCCCCTATAACATTTGGTCCTTAATATAAAACTTCTATGACCTAACCTTCTAGATAATGTGGAGGCTTAAGTTTAACTTTGTTGCATCATATCTTGCTTTTAAGGTCTTCATCCTAGCAAACTCCCATTAGCCTTAAAAGCAAACTGGGAACTGTAGAAAGAATCTGCTCCACAATCATATCACCTCTCTGAACTATCTCACTAAAAGGTGGCACTTCCTCTTTGTGTTCTCTACCAGCGGTACTTTAGTTCTTTAAGATTGTACCATCACCCTACTATTATCACATAACAACATCTTGGACGATACAATCAAAGGAACCACCCTTAAGCCAAAAGGATTCCTTTGTTGCTTTAAAAGCAACAACTAATACCACTTAGAGTGTAGACATACCTAGTGGTAAACCCATGACAGTCCTCATCAGACTGAAAATCTAATTCTCGACACCCAAAAAGTACCAACTCATCTCAAAGACTCGTAAGCATATATTCCCTCATTCTCCTAAGATACTTGAGTATATGTTTAACATCCACCCAAAGATCTAATCATGAATCAGACTGATATCTACTCACCATCCCTATAATAAAGTAAATATCTTGTTTAACACGTCGCATCGCATATACAAGGCTACCCATTGCAGAAACATAGGATACCACCTTAATGCGATCTCTCTCCTCAAATGTCCAAGGATGCTAATTTTGAGAAAGACAACTCCAAAACTAAAGGGTAACAAACCCTTCTTGGAGTCTTACATCATGTATTTAACTAAATGCTTGTCACTGTAGGTGACATAGCACAATTTTCTTATTATTGCAGTCCCTAAGGACTTTAATCACAAGAATATATTGCACCCTTCTAGATTTTCGTCTAAAACCAAGTAGAGAACTTGATCTTAACCATTGACAATATCCTTGCATCATTCTAAATGAGTAAATTGTCATCTTCCTGCAAGATCTAAAAATACCACCATGCTTCTTTGCGTCTCTTGTACACATAAGGCCCTTTGCCAAATATGAGCACTAACACGACACATTGTTCGTCATAATCCATGGGATACAAACCTCCCACTACAATGAGACACTTGTGCACTAAAAGTATCAGGAATGGTATGTGCTTATATCTTTAGATCCATTGTAACTTGTCAAAGTGAAATTATCTTCTAATGTATTCCAATTTATATCATTTTTTTACTTTATCACTTACCTTATGTAGTGTTCATAAAAAATCTAGCATTTGTGCCAACAAACACCTTTTGATTATCCCAACAATACCACTAGAGGAATTACTATGACCACAGATTTCATAATCAAATGTTTTTAGGATCACCCAAGGGGACATGTTGTATCAATTCCATGAGATATCATGGTGCTTGTATTAAGAATACATGTTTCTACCAATCCTCATGAACAGTGACCCAATTTATAAGGATATATGACCACATTAGAATCTCATTCATTAGGTCAAAGTCTCCAATTGATTTCAACATAGTTTCAATATCCTCACAAGGTTGAGAGTTCATGCAACATAGTAACTTAGTGAATCATGACAACCCGATAGTCTTACGTCATGATTCACCGCAAATCCTGTCTAATATGTAATCATAACACTAACGCACTCACTATGAGAAACTCATCGCGATGGCCTAGGAAACTTATCCCTCCAATTAGGAGGTAGTGTACTATAATCTCAACTAGTTTGTCTAAATCCATGAACTAATTGTGGTCATCTTGTAAGGAACCTATGACTTATATCTTTTGTACAGCTCTTAATGCATCCAAGTCATGATGGGTCTAAAATGGTCAAGTCAATATCAATGCATACAATGAACAAATAAAGTTGAAGCTCAAGTTTAGCTCTGTCACATCATGTCTTGCTTTTAAAGCTCAATCCCAATAGAATCTCTTTTGCTTGTGTTATTATGAGAACTTGTCTATCAGTTACTGTCATTTTGGGTTCAATTGTGTTGACCAAACTCTTGTGTGTGTGTGTGTGTGTATCATGTTGGACCATCTTTTAACATCTCTTATCACCAGATTTTGGTATGATGGGTGAATTTGAACCAGAACTCCGAGATGGATTTATTGAAGCCTGTCTCCATCTTGTAAACCGTGATTATGATGCATTGGCTAAGGACTTCGTCACTCTTGGGTATAATAATTATCTTCCCCTTAAATTGCTGAAGAGATAATTCTCATTGATGAGGATATTTATAAGGCTGGTTTGCCGATAAACTCTGCAGGCTTCTTCCGCCAACTGCAGACAAGGATGCTGTAACAGATGCATTAACTGGTTCCACCCCACCCTCCTCTCTTTTCCTTTTTTCTATCTACATGAACCTAGGGGTTCTGGTTGTTTCAGTTTGTAGTCTTTTTACTTCTATCTCCAGAGCAGCTATCTATTAATTGGTTCAATGAGCATCATTTGTTTGTAGGTGTCTTTCAAATGGCTGTTGCCAAAGGAGTTCGCAATATAAGTTTTGGAGATCTTTTAGGGAACTTAGGAAGCACCATGTAAGGTGTTCTGATATCCTTTATATCTGTTTGCAGATTACATATTTATATCAATAGTAATTGATGTGCTACAGGAGATGATTTTTACTTTGGTTAAGTCAAATAAACAATTAAGGATGAACAAGGTTGATTATTCTAAGAATTTAAATGGTAGTGGTTCATTTTCATTTTTTTGTTCCTTGTAACACAATACCATGCCCTGAATTGAATTCAACATCATCTTTTTTTCTTTCTTTGTTAAAGGAAAAAAACAAGAGAGGATGTTAATTTATATATTTAAAAAAAAATAAAGAAAGAAGGAAGAAAGAAAGAGATTACTAGAGGGTGCAACAACAAGAGATCTAATCAATTTTAAGGAAAATAAAGCAAAAACAAAGAGAACAAACGAAACAAAAGAAAGAAACCAAGAACAAACCTCCACACCACCAGCATAAATAAAATAAAATAAAAAGGCAGTTCATTTTTTCTAAAACATTATTTTGTAAGTTAGAATTATTATGGGTAGTAAAGAATTAACATTTGAATGTCATTCAAAAAGAAAAAGGAATGAACATAGGTGTTCAATTTCTCAAGTCTAGTGTTTTAAATTCTTAGAAAGAGTTTTCAATGTTGTTCTCATATGAGTTCATGTATTATTTTCTTTATTTTCAGGTACAAGTTTAAATTCCGGATACCTTCATATTTTTCTCTTGTTATTCGAAGGTACTCATTCTTTTGAAGGAGATCCTGTGAACCTCTCCACTGTTGCATGTGTTGTTATTACTTTTTTTGAAAGCTTAAGATGGTTACTTGGGTTTATAAGAATTGTTGAATAACCGGCTGTATATTAGAAATGTTGAATAATTTAATCTGCCTTGTTGCTTCTTGTGATTACTCTAATGGCATGGAATGGGCATCCACTAATTATTTAGAATGATAGATGTATAGAAGGCCAAACAGGTTAATCCAGTGCCTTGATTTTGCAATTGATTTAAATTAGCATAACTTTTGATCTGAGAGGAGTTACAGGTTCTTAATGTATTGACCAGATGTTCTAGAGGTAGTTTTGAGTTGCTTCACTGTTCAAGGATGCAATTTTGGCTCTGAGAATAGTAAAACAGTTTTATCGGGCAGTTCTGTGAAGGTTCTTTTCCTTTTTAGAAATTTTTAGCTTTTAGCAAGCTTGTTTGTTCTTTTGCTTTCTGGATTAATTTTTGGAATTAAGTAATTTTGAGTTAGCTTTGTGGTTCTAGCAATTCTGGGACTTTTCTACTTTCAGAAATTTTTCTAGGGGTTTCCTGTTCTAAGGAGTCCATGCTTATAATGGGGTTGTAGTAGAGAAATTATTATTAGAGTTTCTTTGCCTGGAGTACTTTTAGCAAGCTTGTTTGTTCTTTTGCTTTCTAGATTAATTTTTGGAATTAAGTAATTTTGAGTTAGCTTTGGTGGTTCTAGCAATTCTGGGACTTTTTCTACTTTTCAGAAATTTTTCTAGGGGTTTCCTGTTCTAAGGAGTCCTTGCTTATAATGGGGTTGTAGTAGACAAATTATTGTTAGTGTTTCTTTGCCTGGAGTTTTCTTCTACTTTTTCTATTTAGATGTAAGATCCACTATCAATCCAAGGGTTCGCTAGTGGACTTCCAGGTCTTTTGCTAGAGAGGGTGGTGGTTTTTTTCTCATGTTACATCATATAATGTGCTTCTTTGTGACTACAAATTCTTTTCCGCTATCTCTCAGCCTTGCTGTTTTGGAGGGAATTGCAATCGGTTTTAACCGAGATTACAAAGTTTTAGGTAGTACATACCCATGGATTGCTAGAAAAGTTCTAACTGACAGCTCACCCAAACTGAAGTCTTCTTTGCAGGCTCTTCTTTATAAGGTAAATCTATGAAAACTTTCTTTTCCTTCAAGTATGTCAGTTTTGCCCTGTACATGTATTAACCTGATTGTTCTCTCTACACAAACAATGTTTATATAGAACCACTATCCCTGATTCTAGAATGTGTCTTGTTAGGAAGGCGTGTTCAGAATTGATCGTCTAGAGTCTTTGCTATCAGAGGTAAGATTTTCTTCTCTTTCTTTTTATTTTCTTCTATAATTCTCATGTTTATGTTCAAATTGAGTTGTTCATGCTTCAAACATATACCCTCATTGCTTCCTTTATTTCTCAAATCTATACCACTAATCGATTGTGATAATTTGATGCATGACATAGTTCTTGTTTGTCTTAACTCACATCTCTGTTCCCAACCTAAGGATGGATGACTACCAACCTGGTTTGCACATCCTTTCTGCATGGAGCATCCTTTTCATGGTAGGCATGGATCTAAATCCTTGATAATGGGGGTGAGCATATTGGATGTCTAATTTTACACACATACCATATGTTCAGTTTGTAACATGTAGGCATCATGGTGATCTAGCTAACAAATGTTTTTTTTATCAGAAACAACAATTCATTGATAGGGAATTGAAAGAACATGTGAAGGATAAGGAATCCTTTCCCCTAGATACAATACTCTAGGCAACCAAAGCAAGTGGATAAATTCCCTGAAGTACAAAACAAGGCGGCCTATACCTTAATATATCGGCCAAAAGTAATATACATGAAAAAGCTACTCTACTCTTTATAGATTGAAGCTTTGCTCAAAGCTCAACTATTTTTACTCTCATGATTCACACATAGAATCCTAATTGAGCTTAATTACATTGAGAGGAGTCCCCTTGAAAGCTACAATTGTTGAGGCCCAAAAAGAAAAATAAAGATAAATTAGGTCTCATATGGCTTCTGTAGTTCTTTACATATCCTAGAAAATCCTTACATGTTTTTCCTTCCATGCTATCTGTGGAAATTCAAAAAGTACAATTGTGCATACAACTGTACCGCTAGCTATACTGCATACAGTTGTTTCCTACTCTAATTTTATTTCCTGATTTTTTGAGATACTCATTCCTAAAATCAAGGATTAGATTTCTTTTTTTAAGGTAGATGACCTTAGTCATTCATGTATAAACATCGATGCAATAATCAATTTGAATAGTGTGAGAAAAATAATAGTTCTTTTTTCTTCTTTCCTCAAATTTCTTCATGGTATCAGAGATAATTCTGAACCATTCAATCCGTCCATGACCAAATATGGAATGGCCACTAAGAAAGACTCCTCAACCTCAAAAGTGCGTTGAGAAGAAAGTAGAAAGAAAGTCATGTTGGGGGCACAAACCAACCAACCTATCACCGAGTGTTCAGCCCTAGCGGCTCGAGGTCCTCCCAATCCTTATAACAACAATCAACCAAGAAAAATAAGACCTTGGTGTGATCACTGCCAAAAACCAGGTCATACCAAGGACACGTGCTGGAAAATCCATGGGAAACCAGCGAATTGGAAGTCGTCATGTCCTCAAAATGATAAAGAAAGTCTAGGACACCATGTCACTGTTGAGGACAACCCAGTACCACCTAATTCCAATCTGTTCAACAAAGAGCAATTGGAACTATTACAAAAAATATTTAACCAACCCCAAAAGTGGCAAATTCCTTCAATTCTATCATCGGATCCAGGTCCTTAGCTCAAAAAGGTAATTTTCTTGCTGCCCTAAAAGTAAAAAAGAAAATTTAAGTCATTTGTTATTTTGACTTAGGAGCTTTTGATCACATGACTAGAGATGCCACAATTTTTCAAAATTATACGCTTTATTCTGGGAATTATACTTTTCATATAGCTGATGGTTCTCTCTCAAAGGTGGCTCATACAGGTTCTATTGTCGTGTCTAAGGACCTAACTCTTGACTTTGTTCTTTTGGTTCCAAACTTGGATTGCAGTTTTTGTCCATTAGTAAACTCACTCAAGAAAAGAACTATGTTACTAAAATTTTCCCAAACCATTGTTTTTTCAAGATTTGAATTCGAGGAAGACGATTGGCAATGCTAAGGTGTATTCAAGACGCTATATTTTCAAAGTGACTCTATCTTTAGTTCTAATAAAGATAATGATGTTATGTTATGGCATTATTATTTACGACATCCTAGTTTCTTGTATTTCAAAAAACTCTTTCCATCATTATTCACTAAAAGTCCATATAGTTTTCAATGTGAAATTTATCAAGTATCTAAGCATGTTCACAAGCCTTATCCAATTCAACCATACAAACCATATCACCCTTTTTCCACGATATATAGTGATGTTTGGGGGTCATCTAAGATAAAAAAAAAAAATAACAGGGACTAGATGGTTTGTGTCCTTTGCAGATAATCATACTAGCATTTCTTGGATATTCTTGATGAAAGAAAAATCCAAAGTAGGACAAATTTTCGAAAATTTTTATAACATGATCCAAATCCAGTTTTATGCCAAAATCCTAGCGTTAAAAACTAAAAATGCAAGATATTATTTAAATTCTATCATAGGGGAATTCTTATTAAAAGAAGGTATAGTTCATCAAAGTTTTTGCATTAATACTCAACAAAATGGGATAGCTAAGAGAAAGAATAGACACTTGTTAGAAGTTGCAAGGGTACTTATGCTCTCCTCCCATGTCCCAAAAAATTTTTGGGGAGAAGCTATACTTACTACAGCCTATTTCATCAATAGAATGTTTACCCATTTCCTGAGTTTTTAAACACTGTGCAAAGTCTTTCTCAAATCATACCCTAGGACTCGGCTCATTTCCTCTATTCGCTCAGCCTTTGTTCATATTCCCCAACAACATCGAAGTAAGCTTGATCCTAGGGCCACTAAGTGTATTTTTCTAGGATACTCTCCAAACCAAAAAGGCTATAAGTGTTACTTTCCCATCACAAAAAGGTTCTACACCTCCATGGATGTGACATTCTTTGAAAATCAGTCCTATTACTCCAAAATCGATATTCAAGGGGAGATTAGAATTCAAGAAAGCTAGTTTTGGGAAACAAAAACGATGACCAAACCTCAAACACTTGAGTCTATTATTGTTCACAACTCTAACCCTATCTTTCCTACTCTAAGTGTCCCACTCCAAACTATTGAATTTGTAGGCACTGAGCCAAATACTCCTTTTCGCCCAAATCAATCTCAAACTATCAATAGCAATGAGTTCATTGTCTACTCAAGGAAAAAGAAGAAGTCTCAAGAAGATATAGAACAACAAATACATCTCGAGACTAGTACATGAAAGCGAACCGAATTCAGTCCTAGAAGAGGCACACTTAGGTAACATTGATTCTAATCCTAATAAGTCAAAAGATGATGAGCTCAATTTGCTAATTGTCAAAACGAAAGGAGTAAGATCTTGCACAAATCATCTAATCTTTAACTTTATCTCCTATAAAAGTTTGTCACCAGGTTATCGGACTTTTGTTACCAGTTTTACGGATATTGAAATTCCCAACAATTTCTAAGAAGCCCTACAAATGCCTAAATGGAAGACAACCATCAAGGAAGAGACCTGAGCTCTTGAAAAGGATGGGACATGGGAGCTTGTTGAACTTTCAAAATGAAAGAATCCGTTCGGGAGTAATTAGATCTTCACAATCAAGTACAAAGTAGATGGGAGTGTTGACAGGTACAAAGCTTGGCTAGTTGATAAGAGATTTACGCAGTCCTATGGAATTGACTAATGAGAAACCTTTGCTCCAATTGCCAAATTAAACACAATTCATATTCTGTTGTTGTTAGCTGTTAACTAAGATTAACCTCTTCATCAACTGGACATCAAGAATGTCTTCCTCAATGGTGACTTAGAAGAAAAAGTGTACATGGAAATTCCTTCAGGTCTTGAGATTGAGACAAACATTGGCAAAGTTTGTAGACTAAAAAAATCTTTATATGGTCTCAAGCAATCTCCGAACTTGGTTTGATCGTTTCACCAAAGCTATAAAGAGGTTTGGTTACTCCCTGTGTCAATCTGACCACACACTATTTGTAAAGCACAGTACTAAAGGAAGAATTGTCATTATCACTGTTTATGTGGATGACATAATCCTAACTAGAGATCATGTAGAAAAAATAGGCAAGCTCAAGAGTTTTCTTTCCCATGAGTTCGAAATTAAAGACTTGGGAAATCTTAAATATTTTCTTATGATGGAAATTGTTAGATCAAAAATGGGTATTGTAGTCTCCCAACATAAGTATATCCTAGATTTGCTAAAGGAAACTAGGATGCTTGGTTGTAAACCTGCAAACACACCTATGGACTACACTACTAAACTAGGAATGGTCAAAGGAAGTGCTCCAGTGGATAAAGGGAGATATCAAAGACTTGTGGAGAAACTCGTCTATCTCTCTCATACAAGACTCGACATTTACACCTATGGGGGTCTCTAAATGAAATCGATTGGCGTACGCTGAAGTTATTTGATCTCAGCAGGGCAAGGTTAAAGATCGTAATGAAGGATAGGGCAATACTTCCAGCTATGCTAGAGGTGACTGATGGAGATTGGGTGTTTACAGTCGTCGTCGTTGTGGTCGGAGACGAAGAAAGACGGAGAGGTAGCGGAAACGATGAGTCGACTCGGGTGGCTGTCGCTTCTCACACGGGGACAAGTGGAGGAAGACGAGGGGAGTGCGGCAGATCAACGACGGAGGGAAGGTACCGTGTCGGGGAAGATAACAGGCATTGGAAGGAGGGAGAAAGGGGTAAGGGCTGCCAACTCCCGTCACAGTCTCGTCTGAAGTCAATAGATGGGATGGACGGGATTGGTGAAGAAAGAGGAGATTGGGCCGGAGAAGATGAGGCCATCGCTGATGTGGGTTGTCGGGCCCGTGAGAGGAAGGCCCAGTCGCTAGCAAATATTGATCCAAGTGCAGTTACAATGGGCTGCAAGCTTAAAGGCCTGCTGGGCTTGGGCCTAAGCCCAAAAGAGGCTACCCCAGTTGAGACAATGGTGTCGTTACGCAAGGAAGAAGAAGACTCTTCTTCTACAATCGAAAAGGGGAAATCAGCTCCTGGACTCCTTGAGTTTCAGTCGAGCAGGCTGGCAGAGAAGAAGGTGTTGTACGGTTCAAGGAAGCTGTGGTCAACTTTCTTTCCCCCAAGCTCAGAGCACCGACAAGGTATCCGATGCAGCAGTGAGCCCATTTCGCGTGGAAAAATCAAGGTGGACAATGAAGAGGACCCAAAGATAGACGATTTAGGCGCCGAATCTCAGGCGAACAAAGGATCAAATGCAAGCCCTCTCTTTTCTCCGTGTTTTCCAAGGTTTCGCAAGAAGAAATTAGGGGAAAGGGATGCGTCGCCGAGAAAGGAAGCAGATCTAAACATTTTTTCATCCGACGAAGATATGGAAGGTTTTTTGGGCCGAGTGGGGTCTGATTCTCGTGGCTCAACAATCATGGTTAAGCCATCTTCACCAGAAACCAGAGGTAAAGGGCCTAGCTTGATGGGGAACTGTGATTCGATGGTTGCGGAAATTCTGGAGGTAACGCCTTCACTTTTTAATTCCACCCATCCATATATACCCCTTTCTAGTGGCTCCACTAAATCCCTCTTGAATCTTTCCGTCCACATTCTGAGTCCCCCTACCCCCTTGCTTCCCGACTCAACTTCTCAATCTCTGGTACTTATGGAAGACCGAGTAAACTTTGAATTTTTTTTTCAAAAAAGTCAACAATGATGGTCAAACTTCTGTTGATATCCCTAATTTAGAAATAGAAATGGAGGTGATCCAGCCTACTTGTCCTTACCAGATACTTGAGAGTGTCAATTCTCTCTCAACTAATTTAAGATCACCTGTCAAGGAGTCCAGTAAGGATACAGTTAACTTGGGAGGTATTGCGGGCTCTCCTTCGGGCGAGTTCCAAATAGAAGGACTGTCCCCTAGGAAAATAGCAAAAGTACGTGAGGTTTTAAAGACTCTGAATATCAAAGTATATTCCAGGAGGAAGAGCAAATGCTCCACAGGATTGTGAGACTAATTGGTTTTGGTTCGGAGATTAGGGTCAGAGAGTTTCACATGAAGATAATCAGTTGGAATACCAGGGGTTTGGGTTCAAAGAAAAAGAGAAGGGTGGTTAAGGATTTTTTAAGATTAGAAAAGCCGGATGTAGTGATGATTAAGGAAACAAAAAGGAGGAGTGTGATAGAAGATTCGTGGGTAGTGTTTGGACAGCCAGAAATAAGGATTGGGCAGCCCTTCCAGCATGTGGGGCTTCGGGTGGGATTTTGATCATATGGGACGCTAAAAAATTGTGCAGGGAGGAGGTAGTGTTAGGTTCTTTTTCGGTCTCAATCAAGTTCGTATTGGACGGTTGCGAATCTGTATGGCTATCTGCAGTTTATGGTCCAAACAACTCAGCTCTCAGGAAGGATTTTTGGATGGAGCTTTCAGACATTGGTGGGTTTGCTTATCCGCGTTGGTGTGTGGGCGGCGACTTTAATGTCATAAGGAGAAGTTCAGAAAAATTGGGCGGTTCTAGATTAACCCCAAGCATGAAGGATTTTGATGATTTCATAAGAGATTGCGAATTGATAGATTTACCTTTAAGGAGTGCATCATTTACTTGGTCAAACATGCAAGAAAATCCTGTTTGCAAGAGATTATATCGTTTCCTGTACTCAAATGAGTGGGAACAAGTATTTCCTCAAAGTATTCAAGGAGTACTGCCAAGATGGACATCGGATCATTGGCCGATTGTCTTGGAAACTAATCCGTTCAAGTGGGGTCCAACGCCGTTCAGGTTTGAGAATATGTGGTTGCAACATCCTAGTTTTAAGGAGAGTTTTGGAAGATGGTGGAGGGAGTTTCAAGGAAATGGGTGGGAAGGGCACAAGTTCATGAGGAAATTACAGTTTGGTAAAGCCAAATTGAAAGAGTGGAATAAGGCTTCTTTTGGAGAGCTAAGTAAAAGGAAAAAAGATATCTTATCTGATTTAGTTAACTTTGATTCGTTGGAGCAAGAAGGGGGCCTATCCCATGAACTTTTAGCCCAAAGAGTTTTAAGAAAAGGGGAGCTAGAGGAGTTGATTTTGAAGGAAGAAATACATTGGAGACAAAAAGCTAGGGTGAAATGGGTAAAAGAAGGGGATTGCAACTCAAAATTTTTTCATAAGGTGGCCAATGGCAGGCGAAATAGGAAATTTATTAAGGAGTTGGAGAATGAAAATGGCCTAATGATGAATGATTCAGAGAGCATAAAAGAGGAGATTTTAAGGTATTTTGAAAACCTCTACGCGAGTCCTCCTGGAGAGCCTTGGAGAGTGGAAGGCTTAGATTGGTCCCCTATATCTGGAGAGAGTGCGCTTAGGTTGGAATCCCCCTTTACTGAAGAAGAGATTTTTAAGGCTATTTTTCAGATGGACAGGGATAAGGCTCCGGGGCCGGATGGATTTACCATTGCAGTGTTTCAAAATTGTTGGGAAGTGATAAAGGAGGATCTAGTGAAAGTGTTTGTAGAATTTCATAGGAGCGGAATTATTAATCAAAACACTAATGCTTCCTTTATAGTTCTGTTACCTAAAAAAAGCATGTCAAGGAGAATCTCAGACTTTAGACCTATTAGCTTGATCACTAGTCTATACAAGATAATAGCCAAGGTGTTAGCAGGGCGCATAAGAGGGGTACTTCACGAGACCATCCATTCTACTCAAGGAGCCTTTGTTCAAGGGAGACAAATTTTGGATGCAGTTCTCATAGCCAATGAGATAGTGGATGAGAAAAGAAGATCAGGGGAGGAAGGAGTTGTATTCAAAATTGACTTTGAAAAGGCTTATGATCATGTGAGTTGGGATTTTTTGGATCATGTGTTGGAGATGAAAGGGTTTGGTCTTAGATGGAGGAAATGGATGAGAGGTTACTTGTCCTCGGTTTCTTTTGCAGTCTTGGTGAATGGTAATGCGAAAGGGTGGGTTAAGGCATCTAGAGGTTTAAGACAAGGAGACCCTTTATCACCATTCTTGTTCACCATAGTGGCAGATGTATTGAGTAGGATGTTATTGAAAGCTGAGGAGAGAAACGTCTTGGAGGGTTTCAGGGTGGGTAGGAACAGAACAAGGGTTTCCCACTTACAATTTGCAGATGATACCATTTTCTTTTCCAGCTCTCTGGAGGAGGATATGATGACCCTTAAGAATTTCCTGCTAGTGTTTGGGCATATTTCCGGTTTGAAAGTTAATCTTGACAAAAGCAATATCTATGGTATTAATCTTGAGCAGAATCACCTTTCTAAGTTGGCCGAGATGCTTAACTGCAAGGCTTCTGGGTGGCCTATACTTTACCTGGGTCTTCCTCTGGGAGGGAATCCTAAGGCGTGTGGCTTTTGGGATCCTGTGATTGAGAGGATATCAAGGAGATTAGATGGCTGGCAGAAGGCATATTTATCTTTTGGAGGCAGAATAACTCTCATTCAATCTTGTCTCACCCATATGCCATGTTACTTTCTTTCCTTGTTTAAGATTCCCGCCTCTGTGGCAGCAAAAATTGAGAGAATGCAAAGAGATTTTTTATGGTCAAGCGTAGGGGAAGGCAAAAGAGACCATTTGGTTAATTGGGACGTAGTGTGTAAGCCGAAATCGAGAGGGAGATTGGGTTTTGGAAAGATATCTATAAGAAATGTCGCTCTTTTAGGGAAGTGGTTGTGGAGATATCCTAGGGAGGATTCAGCTCTGTGGCATCAGGTTATTTTAAGCATTTATGGATCACACTCTAATGACTGGAATGTTAACAACATAGTTAGATGGTCTCATCGTTGTCTTTGGAAGGCCATTGCACTAGTCTACCAAGAGTTTTCCAAGTTTACTCGGTTTGTGGTAGGTAATGGGGATAGAATTCGGTTCTAGGATGACTTGTGGTGGGGGGAACAACCTTTGGGAGTCCAATATCCAAGATTACTTAGCGTAGTCATGGATAAAAATGCTCTTATTTCATCAATTCTTGGATATACTCGCCCATTCTCTTGGAATTTCAATTTTTGCCAAAATCTTTCTGATTCTAAGATAGATGATTTAGAGGGCCTTATGCGGTCTTTTGATCGTCTTCGCATATCACCTTCCGTTCCAGATAAGAGATCCTGGTCCTTATCTCCTTCAGGTCTTTTCACAGTCAAATCTTTTTTTCTGGCCTTATCCCAATATTCTGAGTCGCCTCCAGTTTTCCCTACCAAGATTGTCTGGAATGCTCAAGTCCCTTTCAAAGTCAAGTCCTTTGTCTGGTTGGTAGCTCACAAGAAGGTTAATACTAATGACTTGCTACAATTGAGAAGACCCTACAAAGCACTTAGCCCTGACATATGTAAGTTGTGTATGAAGAATGGAGAAATAGTAGATCACCTTTTCCTTCATTGCTCTTTGACGATGGGGTTGTGGCACAGATTATTCCAATCAGCAAAGATGGATTGGGTTTCCCAAGGAGTATCTCTGACATGTTATCTAGTAATTTTAATGGTTTTGGATCTTCTAAGAGAGGGATTGTCTTATGGCAAAACGCGTGCATCGCGTTAATGTGGGTGGTGTGGCGGGAAAGAAATGCAAGGATTTTTTAGGACAAAGCAAGGAATGCCGAGTATCTTTGGGATTCTATTTGTTTTCTTACTTCTTTTTGGGCTTTTTATTCTAAGGTTTTTAAGGGGATTCCTCTTAACATATTACAACTTAATTGGTTAGCGGCGTGTAACTAGAGTGTCTACTTTTCTCTTTTTGTACTTTCTTATATTTGATTACTTGTAGTCTTGTTTCTCTTTGTTGGGAGGATTCCTCATCCTTCTATTTGTACCTTCTTTTTATCAATATATTCCTTTGTCGTTTCCTATCAAAAAAAAAAAAAGACTCGACATTACTTTTTCGGTCAGCATAATTAGTCAATTCATGAACAATCCAATTAAGGAACATATGAAAATGGTATATCATATTCGAAGATATCTCAAAATAACTCTAAGAAAGGGAGTCTATTTCAAAAGAACGCAGAAGAGAAATATTGAAATTTTTTCAAATGCAAACTTGGTTAGCTCCATAATTGACTGAAGATCAACCTCAAAATACTGCACCTATGCTTGGGGGAATTTGGTTACTTGGTGAAGCAAGAAACAATTTGTTGTAGCTCGGAGTAATGCAGAAGCAGGATCTAGAGCTATTACACATGAAATTTGTGAAGGAATGTGGTTAAAGAGACTCTTAAACAAACTGAAAATTCTAGTAGAAGATTCCATGAAGATGTTCTATGACAATCAAGCTGCCATAAGTATCACGAGGAACCTGGTTCATCATAATTGGACAAAGAATGTGGAGATAAATCGTCATTTTATTAAGGAGAAGACGGAAGAAGGGACGATTTCATTGGTTTACACTCCAACAACTCTCTAGACAACAAGCATTCTTACAACCAACTTTGAAGACTTGAGATTCAAGCTTGGAATGATCAACATTTACAACCCAGCTTAAGGGGGAGAAGGGAAATTCAGTAAGTACAACTGTGCATACAGTTGTACCGCCTAGCTGTACTACCAACTATACCACATACAATGGTTTCCTATTCTAATTTTATTTCATGATTTTTTGAGATACTTTCTCCTAAAATCAAATATTAGATTTCTTTTTTTAAGGCAAATGACCTCAGTCATTCATGTATAAATATCGATACAATTATTAATTTAAATAGTGTGAGAAAAATAAAAGAAGTTTTTTTTTCCTTCTTCCTCAAATTTTTTTACTATGCAAATTAGGGTGAAACAAGCACTTTGCTAAAAACTTTTAAAGGATAGTAGTCGTCATGTCATCTATGCTCCTAAGAGGAACCCAATCGAGACTAGCTAGTTTGAAGAGTCTGCTCCAAAGCCACAAAGTCATAGCGCAATGTAAGAACAAATGGTCAATCGATCCTTACTCTCCATACACATTGTGCAATGGTCAAGACTAAGGGTTTTGTATGATCTTCTCACCTATAGCAAGTTATTAGTATTTACCTTCTTGTTGGCCATTAGCCATGCAAAGGCCATAGTCTTGGATGGGGTTGTAGATTTTCAAATGAATTTTGCTAAAGGGAAATGGGCAAGATTTGAAAGGTTGGACAAGGTTAAAAAGAAAGATTTTACTGAAAATAGGCCTTGATCTATCTAACATATAGCACCACTTGTCTTAGGATTTGGTGTCATGCAACCACAATGGTTTTCTACTAGCAAGAGACTAGGTGGTTTTTTTTCACCTTTGGATGAATATGCCATGTGGCCCCTTCATACTTTCTCACATGCTCACTAAAATTCTTTCCAAGCTGCAAAGAGGCCTATTTTCAAATAGATACCTAAGTTTGATATTCATGAAATATAGATGTTGATGGAATGTAAATGACCACCTGTGACAGATGAGTAATAGGTTCTCCTACTTCACTTCTTGGTGGAACCAATGCTATTTGGGCCTAAAGGAAGTGATTGCTTCATTTTTATTTCCAAAAAAAGCTTCATATTCTTCTAAGATAATGAACATATAATAATCTTCTATACTCTCTTGAAGTTAACCTATTTAACATTACATTCTTCTTATGCTAATAGATCTTTGCAAGTTGGGATTAGAGACCATGGAGTCCTATGTAGACTTAGTGCCCTTTAGTGATGAGACTAGCCTCTCCCCACTAATTACTTTGGAATTTTTTTGAGGATCTTGGTTTGATTATTAGAGTTAGACGCTCACCAAACCAAAATTGACATGCATTAAAGCTCATTGGCTGCAGGACACTCATGTTACTAGAAGCTTCCATGTTGGTAATTGATATTGGAGTTAACTTTTTACAGTATCATAGGAGGCTCCATTTCCTACAACAGAGAAAACTTGTTAGAGTGCATGATATATGTTGTGAGCCCAAATACTTAAGCTTAAGCTTTTAGGAAAATTGGTAGTTCAACAAAACTAAAAGACATGCTCTCCTAGATCCTCTAGATTCTTTTGAGTTTTTGATACAAGAACATTACTTGACTCTCCAACCCACTCTTGTCTACCCTCAAATTTAGACACCTCATCATCCCACATGGCTGACCTCCTCCAGATAAATATACTACATAAACATTGATGGTCTTGGTTTTCAAGCATATGAAGATGAAGAGGAAACAAATAGGTAAAAAGGAACTAGTTATTTGCAGAACCTGGATTGACTATTGATCTGGAAAGGACTCTGGGTTAGTTCAGTCTTGTTCTATGCCATTTGATAATATTATGCTTAAAATAAAATTTAGTTACTGATATGAATAAGGTTCAATCTGGTTCAAGTTGAATCACCCAGGCTGTCTTTTTTACTGAACCAGCCAGGTTTCCAGATCAATTCAGCAAATAGGTGTAATCCAGTTAGCTAAGGTAGGATTACTCGTTCAAATTAAACCAACTGGTTGGTCTGGGTTTTAAAATAATGGTGATTCCAATAGTGAAATGCTTCCTGTCTTTCTACATCTGCAAGCTGGCCCACTTAATTGGTGCTTAGCACCATCTAAAGGGATTGCATCAGCCACTATCTTAATCTTGTGTGTGTTTACTATAAGTGACAAAGTATTGTCAAAGTTTTGAGTCTCCATATTTCTTTTCTAATTTTTATTTTGTAATTTTTTATTTCATCCAGATAATTTTGTTAATTCAGAAACTCAAATGCTTTTGTGACAGTCTCTTCGTGCCAGAACAGAGAGGGCCTTGGTTACAAAACAGATGGAAGGCACTGATTCCCGGTTGGTTGTTAAACAGATTCTTTCTTTTACATTAACTGAAAAGGTAACTATCATGTTTTCTCTTTCATAATTTTTTGTGAACTTGCTAGGTAATCAGAATAAAGTCAAATTGTGAACTTTCTATTTTGTTTTTATTCTGAAACTTTGGCAGGGGACATTTGTGAGAGAAATGCTTCTTGAAGAATTTGCTAAGGTATGGTTTTTGAAACAATCAATTTCTATGTGGCATGGACATAAACATAGACATGACACTATATACTAACACCATGAATTTTGAAAAAGTAGGACAAATGGGTGGATGCTATATTATATAGCATATCTTTTTGAAGTTTATGTAATTATATTGTGTGACATTTATATCTTGATTAATTCTGTTGAATTCTAATGTCCAAAGTAGCATAATTTAGAATATGAAGATGAACAAATTTAACACATGCTATATTTTGCGAATTTTTTCTTTTTTTTCTTTTTTCTTTATAATGTTATGCATGTTGGATGTTTAATGTTTATTGCCCATGTATATGGTGTTAAAATTTATTTTAAAATTCTGAAACATAAGTGTTAGGAGTGAATCCTTATTTATGAGAGAAATAACATACAATAAATAGAAATGACAACACATAGGATTTATAATGATTTACTCTCAATGTTTGAGTTACGTTCATTTTACTACTGTAAATTTTCCACTATAATAATAAAAATAATAATAATTAATTATTATAGGGTGATCTCATGCATTACAATAATCACCTCTCTTTTGTTCTCCCTCAAAATCAGCCGCCTTAATAATTCCTTATATAATGCAAAAATGGGAGAAGCTAATACACGGTGTAGAATACCTAAAATAGCCCTTCAAATATTCATTAATATTTTCATATGTTACTGGTTGAACTCCTCTTAGAAACTTTGTTAGCATAGCAACTCCTTACTATCTTCTATCATAGAAATATAGTCCACCTCAATAGTAGAGAGAACAACAATCTTTTGCAATTTTGAGACCCAACTGATTGTTCTACCTCCAACCATGTTTACATATCAAGCAGTGTTCTTATTGTCACTATCACTAGCCATATCAACATAAGCATAGACTTATAGACCGAAGTTTGATTTCCTAAAATATAAGGTTGGATCTATGATACCTTGTAAATACTTGAGAATCCTTTTTACTACTTCCCAAAAATTGCTCATATCTTTACTTGCAACTCCCACTACATGTGCTATATCGAGCCTGATACACATCATAGCATACACAAGACTACTAATAGCAAAAACATAAGGTACCTTGGTCATATAAGCCCGCTCCTGCTTTGTCAAGGGTAACTGCTCTTTGCATAGTTTAAAATGACTAGTCAAATGGTCATGAGCTTTGCTCCATCCATATTGAATCTACTAAGCACTTTATTCACATATTCTTCTTGTGATAGTTTCGAGAAGTCGTGCACCCTATCCCTAGTAATCCTCATCCCAAGGATTTGTTTTGCGAGCTCTAGGTCCTTCACTCCAAACTCCTTTGACAACTCCATTTTTAGCATATCAATTTCCTATATGCAAGTCTTTGTAATCAGCATGTCATCAACATATAACAACAGGATAATGTAGAAGTTATATCATTTCTTAGCATAGTAACAATGATTTGACCGGCACCTTAAGAACCTGTTATTACTCATGAACCTAATACCATTGTCTTAGAGCCTATTTTAGACCATATAAACTATTTTGAAGTTTGCACACCTTCTCTCCTTACCTTGTTCTTCAAAACTTTCCTTGTGGTTGGTTTATATAAATTTCCTCCTTTAAGTTACCATGAAGGAAGGTTGTTTTTACCACTTAAAGAAAATTTCAGTATAATCAATGTCTTCCTTCTATTGAAACCATTGTACAACCAATGTTACTTTACGTTGCTTATTGTTATCATGTTCTTTCACGGTAAACCCATTTGTTATTCAATGCCTTCTTGCATTTCCATAGCTTAGCCAAGTGTCATGTCTAATTTGATAATAAAGAGTCCATCTCATCCCTCATAGCTAGCCCCCACTTGACTGATTCATAAGCCTGTACGGCTTCCTGATGCAATCATTAATAGGCAATTTTGGCAAGTTTGAAAATATCAAAAGTTTGCATGGGAAAAGTTTGTTATTAAATTAGAAGTCAAAAGGTCAGTTTTTGGTTATTAAAGGCTACTAATTTTGTCTTGGAAACCTTCAGAAAGTAGTTGAGGATTATCATTATAAAAGAGAAGAACTTGCTTATTGTAAGGACTTTTAATGATTATCCAGAAAAAATACAAGAAGTGATTAACCAGAACTTTCTGGTTTCAACTTATGCAAAGGGTTTTTCCTAGATTTTTCCTTAAGAAATCTTGGCCTCAACAGTGTTTGGAGTAAATTGGTTGTAATCTACTTTGATAGTAGCTATAATAGCTTTTGAGTTTTCATCACTTCCTCATAAATTTATGATTCATCTCTATCAGTTAACAAAATGAAGAATAATGAAGGGAAGTCTCTTTGTGGTTGTCTGATGTTTTTGGAAGATCTCCCAAGTTTAGTCATGGTAGTATGTGTGGTGTGTGAGTTCACCTCTCAGGTCATGTTTTCTTAATATTCTTAATCACTATTCTATAACTCATTTATTAGGAAATATTTCAACTAAACTATTTCTAGATTTTTAACTTTACATCGTGCGCGTTTAGATTCTATGTCGAACCTTTCCTTGCATATCATTCATTCATTGAAAATAACATCTCTAATCCTGGTAACTTACGATTTTGGTCATCCCAAAAGCGATAACCAAACTTGCTATCACTATTGTCAATAAAAAACACTTTTTAGATTTTGGATCAAGTTTACTACTATGGGTCCTTTCTTGATCAAATGGGTTGTAGTGCTAACTGCTTTAGCCTAGAATATCTTTGGCAACTTTACATGCAATCTCATGCTCCTAGCATACTCATTTAGGGTGTTCATCCTTATTGTCACACCATTCTATTAAGGTTTTCTTAGAATGGTTTTTCCTAATCTTAATCTCGTTATCAACACAATACTACTTGAATTCTTCATCAATGTATTCTTCCCCATTATCAAATAGTAATCACTTCACATGAGTATGATCCAACTCCAATTTTTCTACTTTTGATTCCCTTCCAACTTTAGAAAAACTGGCCTTTTTTGCTTGCCAAAGATGCAACCTTCACACAAACTATGTTTAATAGATTTCAATCATGGTAGGTTTCCGTTGATAGAAGCACTTTCATTCCCTTCTTGCTTATATGCCTAAGCCTACAATGTTATAAATCTAAATTAACATTAACATCAACAACAGTAGTGACAGTGTTCCAGTTTTATTTCCTCAATTGACAACCATGGCTCCCGTGGTAACTTTCTGTTAGGATAGAGCCCTATAAAGCATGACATGATGCAACAATTTTTATATTCATTAATAAATTCATTTATTTATGTTTTTGTTTCCCGTTGTCATTCTATTTGCATTAATTGGTTATTTGATCATTTCTACCCATATCGCTTACATTGTATATGACTTAAGAGCATTAAGAGTTGTACAAAAATACAGGTGATGGATTTCTTGCAAGATGATAAGTTCTTCATAGTCGGTTCATGGATTTGGGCAATCAACAAGGACTCTAGTATGCTACCTCCTAATTAGAGGGTTGACTTGTTTTATCTGTTGGGATAGGTTTCTCATTGTTAGTGCACTAGTGTATATGGTTACACATTGGACAAAACCTATGGTGATCATGACACAAGGTTATGAGTTGTCTTGATTCACCAAACTATTATACTAGATGTACTCTCAACCTTGAGAGGATATTGAGTTTGTGCTAAAGTCAACAGGAGGCTCTAAGACTTATGAGTGAAACTTTAAGGTGATCATATATCTTTATGAATTGAGTCACTGTTGATGAAGGCTAGTGGCAATAAATATTCTCAATGAAGGCACCATGATATTTCATGGGATTGATACAGTGTATTCCCTTAGGTGATTCAAAGGATATGTGATATAGAAGACTATGATCATAGTATTTTCTATAGTAGAAATTTGACATATGCTCCTTAGAGCTAAAATATGTCAATTGATCACATAATAGGTGGATCTGCAACTCAAGGATTTGAGAGGTAATGTTGATAGGTGACAACACTACCTTGTTAGATTACAAACACCAGTTCATGGGGGGTCTACATATAGTGGATAGTAAGTCACGAACCCTAATTTCGCCTTGTTGCACTTTCGTAGGATATTAGAGTGCAATTGATTTTCTTTATTTGAGCGTTGAATTAACTTCAAAATTGGATTATAAAGAAGCCAGTATTTTCTTATGGGTCTGAAGGGTCCTTGCTCGAGCATTGATCGAACTTCTCTATTGTACAAAAATACTTAGCTTTTTTACGTAGCAACTCTGGTCAAGAAAAAATTAAAGAAAGAATCACTACGGCTTTTGTAGTACTCTAGGTATCATCCTCAGGGACTGGCTTATGGAAATTGTCAATACTAGAATAAATGAATTGCTTTTATTTAAATCCTAAAGTAAAAAACAATTTAGGAATTATCTTTTGTGAAATAAGATTAAGTGAATAAAAAAATTGATAAATTGTCACCCAATCAATAATTAATCTCATTGTTATAATAATTTATCCATTGTCCCTATAGGTTTCCTAACCCTTAGGTTTTCATGCTTCGAGCCCCAAGTTGGCTTCTTAGCCTCTTATAGGGGTAATGTTGCATTCACAATCCATAATAGGGTAAAAATCCATAATTTGAATCAAAAGAAACTAAAAACAATATATTTAATAAATAAATAAATAAAAAACCAAAGTTTTCGTCTTCTTCCACTTTCAATGTCAAAACTCTTCGGAAAAAGATCCAAGATTTCTAAAACCTAGAACTAAGAGAGTTTATATAATATCATCAATTACCTAACATGTGGCACACTCTCATTGGCCACTTATTACAAAAATAATTATCTAAAAATGATTAAAAATAATAAAATGGTAATTTCTAGTCGTGTGGGTTCCACTTAAGGCAGATGGAGTGCCCTAGATGCAATTCCCGAGATAGAGGAGGCAAAACATCAAAGTGTTAGTGGGTGAATTCAAAATTGAGGTCATTTCGAATTGGATTTCAAATTCATAAGTTGGATTTCAAATTCACAAGTTGAATTTCGAAATCATTTCTAAATGACCCTTCAGTTTTACGTAGTTGTCTTCACATGGCCATAACTTTTTCATTTCAGCTTCGATTTGCACACCATATGAAGCATTGGACTCTTGACTTCCCAAGCTTCGAAATGATATATAGTATGCCTATGGACTTCGGAAAGTACCCCAAATTTGTTCTCAAAGTTAGAGTACATGTTACCAGCAGATTTTGAGTTCCAAATTTCCATGCAGCTTGATGAATCTTACTTCATGCCTCATTTCCTATGTCAATTAAACTCATGGCTTGACCCTTAACATCGATTTAGGTCAAGTTGGGTGATTGTTTGCCTTCTTTCTTACTCCATAATGGTCATTTCTCATCTCCCAAACTCGTGATATCCTCATCTTGTCTTTCCTTATGGTCCATGAATCTTGACTCACTTATTTCCTCATTTAACTCTTTCTTGATCTTTCAAAATCTAAAGTGATTCAACTTCCACCCTTTTCTTCCCTTGAACCTAAGATAAATCTCCAAAATACAATTAAACTCATGGTTTGGCCCTTAACATCGATTTAGGTCAAGTTGGGTGATTGCTTGCCTTCTTTCTTACTCCATAATGGTCATTTCTCATCTCCCAAACTCGTGATATCCTCATCTTGTCTTTCCTTATGGTCCATGAATCTTGACTCACTTATTTCCTCATTTAACCCTTTCTTGATCTTTCAAAATCTAAAGTGATTCAACTTCCACCCTTTTCTTCCCTTGAACCTAAGATAAATCTCCAAAATACAAGTTAAACTCATGGCTTGACCCTTAACATCAATTTAGGTCAAGTTGGGTGATTGTTTGTCTTCTTTCTTACTCCATAATGGTCATTTCTCATCTCCCAAACTCGTGATATCCTCACCTTGTCTTTCCTTATGGTCCATGAATCTTGACTCACTTATTTCCTCATTTAGCCCTTTCTTGATCTTTCAAAATCTAAAGTGATTCAACTTCCACCCTTTTCTTCCCTTGAACCTAAGATAAATCTCCAAAATACAAGTTAAACTCATGGCTTGGCCCTTAACATCGATTTAGGTCAAGTTAGGTGATTTAAGTGTCATTTGGTGCACAAATCATATCGAATATATGCCATTAAAGCACATATTTTGGCTCCAATCAAGCATCCAATTCATGATATAACACATTTGTTTTGAGAGATTTGAGTTTCATGTTCATAAGTGTGCATAAGGGCATTTTGGTAAAAAAAGTAAGATTGCACTATATTTTATGAATTATCTTATAAATTAGGCTAATTAATTAATTAGAGCCCAATGGGTGGATTAAATGACCCAAGCTAAATTTGCACCCAAGTCACTTAAGCCCACAGGGAACCTTATAAATATTCTCTTTCGAGTTAGGTCTTCAAACTTTCGAGTTAGAGCCTCCAGAGAGAACCCTAGCCACCCTCTAAAAAGAGAAAAATCCACACTTTTGTCATGCCTAGTACTCTGTAAGGTGTGATTGGATGGAAGAACACCAAGTAGATGAGCTTCTCAAAGTTTCTACGGTATTGGATTCTTCAACAACATCTTTTGCGATTTGGAATTGATTTGGAAACATCTAGATCCAGATATGTTTTCAATTCTCTTTATATTAAATATCTAATTGGTTTTTGAAAGCCATGTTTCTGCTTTGATTAGGATTTAGAGAGCCCTAAGTCAGATGCATTCACTCTATTAGATTCAAGGTCAAGAAACAAGGCAATCCGAAATTCCCAACACTTACCACGTCCCACCAATAAATGTCACATTACGACCCTCATCATCAAGTTGTCTTACTAAGTTCAAGTTAAATATTGACTTTGGTGCATGCATCACTCTCTGGATTTTTCACACAAACCCATTTGAAAGTTTACAGAGAAAAATTGTTCCTCTATGTCTTTGAAGTTTAGGATTACAACATATATATAGGATTACTCTTGAGTACATGCAAAATGAAGAAAATAAAAAGATACAGCTGTGTAAATAATTAGTACCCTAAAATCAGGAAAAGATAAAAACTAAATTAGAAACATTGACTTAACTGATTCTATCTCCCAATTTACTTCACTAAATCAAATCACAATATCCCATTTGCAACACTAAATCAAATCTCCCACATATTTTATGATTTTCCACACTCCTCCTCAAGCTAGTTTGAAGATGTTTTAACATTCCTAGCTTGTTTACTAGAACTTCAAACAACTGCTTTTGAAGGCTGTTAGATAGTGTACAGTTATTTAGGTTATTTACTTTTCCTTTTCCTTTTCTTTCCTTATTGTATTGTGGGTCCCACTAACATGTATATATATACCCAAGTTCAATGTGTATTCTTTACAGTTTTTCAATAACAATAATTAGAGATTCTCCCTTTTCTCTCTTTTCACATGGTATCAGAGCCTAGGGAGAAAAAAAACCCTAATTATTTTCGGTTTATCCGTGAATCCATTCTGGGAAATCTTTCAGTAACCGTGTTTCATTCCGATCACCCTTCCCATCTTCTAAAGTTTTCCGATCAACCGTATCGTCATCAGAAAACCCTCACCGCCTACGACTTTTCCGGCGACCTTTTTCTGGCAAAGTCCTTTTCCAACACCGACCATACCATCAGGTGCACAAGGAGGAGATCTTCAAGTTTTCTCATAGTACCGGAGGGAGAATTTCATTCACGTGCCAGCCACACGCGTTTCTTCTCCGGCGGCCTGAATCTCACGCGCCAGCGCGTGAGGGCTGCGTGGAGCACTTTCCGGCCATGCGCTTCCACCTCCAGCCTCGACTGACACCATCTAGCCACCCTCCATCTATGCTTGTGTCATCCGAGCCCGAAAAGTGCATTTTTTTTTGTTTTTTGTCTCCATCGGCCCTCTAAACAGACTTTCCGACGACCTCCGGTGACTTCCTCTTCACCCTGAGCCCTGCACGTGTCTTAGGAAGTGTTATTCTACCCTTCTAGTAGTGCCACATTTGTTTTTCTTTACTATTTGGTCTCTCACAGCCACGAATCCTCAGTTTTTCTTCTTTCAACCGCGATCTGAAGCGGTATTAGGGCTCTCTTCGATCCAAACATATTTCGTTCTCCAGATAAGTAGATATGGCTACTAAAAGTTCTACTTTTTCCTCTGTCATATCTGGATCTCCTATGATTACTTCGGAGAAATTGGTTGGCAGTGAAAATTATTTGTCCTGGTCTGCCTCTGTGGAGCTTTGGTTTATGGGTCAAGGTTATGAGGATCACCTTGTTACGTAGAAGGTGGATATCCCTAAGGTTGATAGAGTACAATGGAGGAAGATAGATGCACAGTTATGTAGTGTGTTATGACAATCAGTTGATCCTAAGATTCTGCTTCATCTTCGGGCCTACAAAACATGTTTTAAATTTTGGAATCAGGCGAAAGGGCTATACACGAATGATATCCAACGTCTTTATAAGGTGGCTTCTTCTATTGTCAATGTTAAACAACAAGACATGGATTTATCTACTTATATTGGCCAAATTGCCCCTCTTAAGGAGGAATTCTTGATCGTGATGCCTCTTACTACTGATGTTGGGGATCAACGAACACAGATTGACAAGTTCTTCATGGTTCTTACACTTATTGGCCTCCGTCCAGATCTCGAGACCGTCCGCGATCAGATTCTTGGCAGTTCCTCCGTTCCATCTTTGGATGATGTGTTTGCTCGCCTCCTCCTTATCTCCTCCACTCACACTTTGCAATCTAATAACACTTCAGATTCTTCTGTGTTAGTTTCTCAAACTAACTCTCAAGGAGGACGCAGTAGTAACCGAGGTAGAGGCCAACGTCTTCATTGCACCTATTGCAATAAGCTTGGCCATACTCGTGATCGGTGTTATCAGTTACATGGGCGGCCTTCCCGCACTGCCCATGTGGCCCAGGCATCTGATCCTCAGTAGCCTCAGCCTCCCAGTTCCTCCACATCTCAGGGCATTTCCCTCACTGACAGTGAGTATGATGATTATTTCCGCTATCAGGCCACCAAGTCAGCTTCTGTTGCTTCTGTTGCCCAGACTGGTAATGCTTCTGCTTGTCTTACCCACATATCTTCTCTTGGACCTTGGATTCTAGATTCTGGCACTTCTGATCACATATCTGGTAATAAGGATCTTTTCTCTTCTATTACTACTACCTCTGCCTTACCTTTTGTTACTTTAGCTAATGGTTCCCAAACTATGGCTAAAGGTTTTGGTTTCGCTCATCCTCTCCCTTCCCTACCTCTCCATTGTGTCCTTTATGCCCCTGAGTGTCTTTTTAATCTTATTTCCATCAGCAAAATAACTCGCACTCTTAACTGTTTTATCACTTTCTCTGATAAATTTGTGACCTTGCAGGACCGGAGTACGGGGAAGATGATTGGCATAGGACGTAAGTCTCAAGGCCTCTATCACCTCACCTCGCATTCAACTCTTGCAGTTTGCATTTCCACTGATGCTCCCCTCCTCATCCACAGTCACCTGGGCCACCCTAGTCTATCCAAGTTCCAGAAAATGGTCCCTAGTTTTTCATATTTGTCGTCGTTTGCGTGTGAGTCCTGTCAGCTTGGGAAACATACTCGTGTCTCATTCCCAAAGCGTTTGAATAATCGGGCAAAGTATCCTTTTGAACTTGTCCACACTAATGTTTGGGGTCCTTGTCGGACCGCGTCTACTTTAGGATTTCAGTATTTTGTCACTTTCATTGATGACTATTCTCGATGTACTTGATTATTTTTAATGAAAAATCAAGCTGAGTTATTCTCTATTTTCCAGAAATTTTATGCTGAAATCCAAACCCAGTTCAATATTTCTATTCGTGTGTTGCGCAATGACAATGCTAGGGAATATTTTTCTGCACCATTTACTTCATTTATGTCCCAACATGGGATCATTCATCAGTCTTCTTGTGCTCATACTCCTCAACAAAATGGGGTAGCTGAACGTAAGAATCGACATCTTGTTGAGACAGCTCGTACTCTCCTTCTCCATAGTCATGTTCCTTTTCGTTTTTAGGGAGACGTTGTTCTTACAGCATATTATTTGATTAATCGTATGCCCTCATCTGTATTACACAATCAGATTCCTCATTCCCTTCTTTTCCCTGACCAACCACTTTATTTCCTTCTTCCTCGTGTTTTTTATTGTACTTGCTTTGCTCATATTCTCACTCCTGGACAGGACAAACTTTCTGCCAAAGCCACAAAATGCATCTTCTTGGGATATTCCAGGCTTCAAAAGGGTTATCGTTGTTATTCCTCTAAGACTCATCGCTACTTTCTCTCCATTGATGTCACTTTCTTTGAGGACTCACCGTTCTTCTCCACCTCTAAGTCTATTCCTGTTTTTGAAGTCTTACCCCTTCCCATTATCTCCCCACCTGATGCAGTGCCTTCTCGCCCACTTCAGGTTTATCATCGCCGTCATCGTATCGTTGTTCCTCCTTCTTTGGCCGAGGTACCTGCTGACTCACTTCCTATCCCTTCGGCTTCTCCTGCCCCGGCTCTGCCTCCTTCTGCTGACTTACCCATTGCTCTTCGGAAAGGTAATCGCTCTACTCGTAATCCTCATCCCATTTACAATTTTTTGAGTTACCATCGATTATCTTCACCCTATTCTGCATTTGTTTCGGCTATATCTTCTGTTTCTCTTCCCAAGAGCACCCCTGAGGCTCTTTCCCATCCAGGCTAGCGACAGGCAATGGTAGATGAAATGGTTGTTTTACACTCCAATGGCACTTGGGATCTTGTTGTTTTACCCTCTGGTAAATCTGCAGTTGGTTGTCGTTGGGTCTACACAGTTAAGGTTGGCCCTGATGGTCAGGTCGATCGCCTTAAGGTCCACTTAGTTGCTAAAGGCTATACTCAGGTTTATGGTTCTAATTATGGTGACACTTTCTCTCCTGTTGTCAAGATAGCTTCTATTCGTCTATTGCTCTCCATGGCTGCTATGCGTTCTTGGCCTCTTTATCAGTTAGATATTAAAAATGCTTTCCTTCATGGGGATCTTGCTAAGGAAGTTTATATGGAGCAACCACCTGGTTTTGTTGCTCAGGGGGAGTCTGGTTTAGTGTGCAAGTTATGCCGTTCTCTATATGGCTTGAAACAATCTCCTCGAGCATGGTTTAGCCATTTTAGTTCTGTTGTTCAGGAGTTTGGCATGTTCCGCAGTACAGCAGACCATTCCGTTTTCTATCATCATAACTCTTCGGAATAGTGTATTTATCTGGTAGTTTATGTGGACGACATCGTCATTACAGGCAGTGATCAGAATGGTATTCAGAAACTAAAGCAACACCTTTTCACCCACTTTCATACTAAAGAATTGGGGAAACTCAAGTATTTCTTAGGGATTGAGATAGCTCAATCCAGTTCCGGTGTGGTTCTTTCCCAAAGAAGTATGCTTTAGACATCTTGGAAGAAACCGGTATGTTAGACTGTAAACCGGTAGACACTCCTATGGATCCAAATGTCAAACTTATACCAAGACAGGGGGAGCCTTTAGGAGATCCTGGGAGATATCGGCGACTTGTAGGTAAACTGAACTACCTCACCATTACTCGTCCAGACATTTCTTTTCCTGTAAGTGTTGTTAGTCAATTCCTACAGTCACCATGTGATAGCCATTGGGATGCTATAATCTGCATTCTTCGATATATCAAAAGCACACCAGGCCAAGGTGTGTTGTACGAGAACAGAGGTCATACCCAGGTTGTTGGTTACACAGATGCAGATTGAGCTGGCTCACCCACAGATAAACGTTCCACTTCCGGGTATTGTGTTTTTATTGGAGGTAACCTAATATCCTGGAAGAATAAGAAACAAGATGTAGTGGTCAGATCTAGTGCTGAAGCCGAGTATCGAGCTATGGCTCTGGCAACATGTGAACTCATATGGCTGAAACATCTTCTTCGGGAGTTGAGGTTTGGAAAGGATGAACAGATGAAGCTCATCTGTGACAACCATGCCGCTTTGCATATTGCATCCAATCCAGTCTTCCATGAAAGGACCAAACACATTGAAGTTGACTGTCACTTCATTAAAGAGAAGATCGCATCAGGATGTGTAGCAACTAGTTTTGTCAATTCAAATGATCAACTAGCAGATATTTTTACTAAATCTCTCAGAGGTCCTAGAATTAAATACATTTGTAACAAGCTTGGTGCATATAACATATATGCTCCAGCTTGAGGGGGAGTGTTAGATAGTGTACAGTTATTTAGGTTATTTACTTTTCCTTTTCCTTTTCTTTCCTTATTGTATTGTGGGTCCCACTAACATGTATATATATACCCAAGTCCAATGTGTATTCTTTACAGTTTTTCAATAACAATAATTAGGGATTCTCCCTTTTCTCTCTTTTCACAAAGGCCTTTAGTTAGGATATTCGCTACCTATTTTTCTATAAAAACATATGGCATACAAATTAAGTTCCCCTCAAGTTTTTCCTTGATGAAATGACGATCCACTTCAACATGCTTAGTTCTATCATGTTGAATTGAATTGTGAACTATGTTAATCGCTACCTTATTATCACAATATAATTTCATAGGTTTCTCATAAGGAATCCTTAATTCTTCTAATATCCTCTTCAATCAAATGAGTTCACAAATTCCATGAGCAATGACCCGAAATTCGGCTTCTGCACTACTTTGAGTAACAACATTTTATTCCTACTTCTTAAAGTTACCAAGTTCCCTCCAATAAAGGTACAATAACTTGAAGTTGATCTTCTATCCTTGTTATCTCATGCCCAATCAACATCAATATACACCTCAATCTACATATGCCCTTTTTTCTTGAACAATAATCCTTTCCTTGTGCTTCCTTTCAGATACTTCAGAACTTGATACACGACTTCACAACATTCTTCAGTAGGTGATTGCATAAACTAGTTGATCATACTAACTACAAACGCTATAGCAAGATGTGTATATGATAAGTATATCAGTTTACCCATCAAACGCTGATAGTGTCCTTTATACACACTTGAGCTTAACTTTGTTTGCCCCAATTTCCTATTAGGATCAATTGGTGTATTAGCTAGTTTACAACCCAACATTCTTGTTTCTTTAAGCAAGTCTAGAGTATATTTTTGTTGAGAAACAAATATACCACCTCAAGACCTTGCAACTTTCATATCAAGGAAGTATTTGAATTGCCCAATATCTTTAACTCCAAGTTCCTTAGCAAGTGCCCCCTTTAATTTCTCTAATTCCACAATGTTATCACCTATCAAGATGATATCATCTACATATAATATCAAGATGACAATTTTATTGTCACCAGAATGTTTGTAGAACATAGTGTGATCGGTCTGATTTTGCATATACCTAAGATTCTAAATGGACTTTGTGAAACGATCAAATCATGCTCTTGGGGACTACTTCAACCCATAAAGAGATCTTTTCAATTTACGGACTTTTTCAATGCCAAATGATTGCTTGAAACTAGGGGGTAAATCCATATACACTTCTTCATCCAATTCTGCATTTAGAAAAGCATTCTTTACATCTAATTGTTGTAATGCCCAATTTAGATTGTTTGCAAGTGACAATAAGACTCAAATTGTGTTCATCTTGGCAACTGGTGTAAACGTCTCTTGATGGTCAGGTTGTAGATTTGTGTGAAGCCCTTGGCAACTAACCTAGCTTTTTATCTCTCCACTGAACTATCGGGCTTATGCTTGATAGTAAATACCCACTTACATCCTATTTTTATCTTCCCTCTTGGCAAACTTACCAAATCCCAAGTTCATTTCAAAAACCCTCATTTCTTCCATGACTGTTTCTCTCCACTTAGGAACAACTAGATGATCCTGTCTAAATTTTGGAATCTTCATAGAAGACATGTTAGTAGTAAAGACTCTAAAGGAATTATACAACTTATAGTGTGACACATATTTAGAAATAGGATGCATGGTACAAGATTTGGTTCCTTTCCTAAGGGCAATGGGAATATCAAGGTCATTGGAAGCATTAGAATTTGTATTTGAAGAGAGAGTAGGTAAAATCGTACCTTCCTAGGCCCCTATGATTGGTTATGACTCTTAGATAGTGGCAAAAGTATGATTTTCTGAATTACTTTGATGATTTCTCCTTTTTAGGTAGACACGACGCTCAATTTGAGATTTTTTTGTAATGATTATCCCCCTATCAACAATTATTCATTGTTTGGCACAATAAAACTCCGTTGAAGAGTTGAACTTGAACCTAAGTTTTTTTACCCAACAGGACCCAAACCAAAAGAATGTCAAAGACTTGGACTCACGTTGTCATCAGAAGTTGGCAAGTGCACGAGGATCAAGCTTAGTTCTATGTTCTTTATGAATGTGAACAAATGTTGTACATCCAAAAATATTCAAAGGAATTGAGGAAAATATTTTTGTATGAGGATAAACCTGAGAAAAATGATTAAGAGGAGTTTTAAAACTAAGAATTTTAGTTGGTATCTTGTTTGTTAGATAAGAGGCCATGAGTACATCTTCTCTCCAAAAAACATTTAGGTACCTCAATGTAAATATGATGGCTCTAGCAACCTCCATTAAGTGATGGTTTTAAAACTTTTAGGTGCCCTAATGTAAACATGATGGCTCTAGCAACCTCCATTAAGTGACGGTTATTCCTCTCCACAATCCCATTTGGTTGTGGGGTATCAAAACAACAAGATTGGTGTATGATCCCATTTTCAAGTAGATAATCTCCAAGGATATAGTTAAAATATTCCTTTGCATTATCAATCCGAGGTACTTGAATTTAAGTTTGAAATTTTGTTTTTATCATAGCATGGAAAATTTTAAACACTCTTTTTGCCTTTAATTTTTTCTTCAACAAATAAATCCAACAAACTCTATTGTGGTCATCTATGAAAGTGATAAACCACCTAGTTCCAATTAAGTTCACGACACGTGAGAGTCTCCAAATGTCACTAAGTATCAATGCAAAAGGTCTAGATTTTTTTATAAGGTTGTTCAAGAAAGTAGGCACATTGATGTTTAGATTGTTGACATACCTCACATTGAAACATTGGAGGATTTTTATTGTTAAACAAAGATGGAGACAATTTTTTTAAATATGAAAAACTAAGATAATCTAACCTAGGGTGTCATAACACTATTAGATGTTCAAGCGAAGAAATAAAAGTTGAGTTTGTCTACTCTTGATAGGATCCTCAACAAGGTCATAAAGTCCATCAATCTCCTTAGCACTACCAATCGTTCTCCCCGAGCATAGGTCCTAAAATTCACAATAAAATGGGAAAAACTTAGTAACACAATTCATGTCCCTTGTTAGTTTATTAATAGAAAGAAGATTGCATGAAAGATTAGAAACATGAAGGATGGATTCTAAAGTCAAAATTTTTGAAATAGGGGTTGAACCTTTCCTTGCAAGAGATGAAAATGATTCATTTGCAATTTTGATTTTCTGGTTACCTAGACAAGAAGAATATGTTGAAAACAAATTTGACAAGCTCGCCATATGATTAAAAACATCAAAATCTATGATCCATGGTGTAAAATTTTGATAATGAATGCTTACAGCAATAAGAGATTTACTTGTTTGTGCTAAAGAATAGGATGATAAAAAGGTTAGAAGATGGAGACTAATTGAATAACCTATACAAGTGTTCCAACTACCCTTCACTGAATGGGGATGCTTTAGTTATGATTTTGGACTCTCGATTACAGCCTACATGTCTTGCCATTTCTCTTATGAAATCTACCATTGTTTTTCAAATTTTGTGGCTTCCCATGCAACTTCTAATAGGTGTCTCTAGTGTTCCATTGTTTGTTACAATGATCACACTATATCTTCCCTTTATCCCCTGCTTTCTTTGAGATCCCTTGATCACCAGCTTTGATAGCAGAATTGACAACAGCAATGGCAGCAACATCAGTTGCAACAAGTGTTGAGTTCTCATGAATAGTTGAAGAAGAGCCTCCCATCATGACTGATCTACAACTTTCTTCCCTTCAAACCTCAACAATGCCATGAGGTGAGACTTGAAATGGAGGCATTGATGCCTGTTGTGAAGAATTTCCAAAATTCTCCTCCATATTGATTCTTGACATCAAATCCTCCTACCAGTAGCTTAATAGTTCCAAGAGGAAAAAAAAAAAATCTAGTACTTGAAACTCCTACCTACAACTTAATAGTTCCAGGAAAAAAAAAAAAAAAATCCCATACTTGAAACAAAAAATGAATGTACCACTTCCAGTAGGAAACTGGCTTTGAATGAAAGTTTAGTTCTTTAATATCTTTGATGTTTAGGATTGCAGCATATATATAGGCCTACTCTTGAGTACATGCAAAAGAAAGAAAATAAAAAGGTACAATTGTGCAAATAATTACTACCCTAAAATCAGGAAAAAATAAAAATTAAATTAGAAACATTGACTTAGTTGATTCTATCTCCTAATTTACTTCACTAAATCAAATCACAGCATCCCATTTACAACACTAAATCAAATCTCTCAAATATTTTATGCTTTTCCACACCATTTGACGTCTTCAAAATAACATCACTAACACCAACAGTGTTTAAAGTTTCTCCATTAGCAAAATGCTCTTTCTCCCTAATTTTCAACAGCATAATTTTCCATAATTTTGTGGTGTCTAGTGGTATGAGAAGAGCCTCCTGAATCTTAACACCCAAGAGTCAATAAAACTATCAATAGATAAACATAATGCATCTTATACCTCCTTAGTCACAACATTGGCAGTGTCACTTTTGTTCTTATCCTTATTTAATGCTTTGCGATTCTTCATGTGACTAATCCTGCCATAATTCCAATATTCCAATTTGGATTTGTTTCTTCCATTCTTTTACTTCAATCTACTGTTGCCTTAGTTAGAATTCCTTTCCTAACTCCTACCCCTAGTCCTAACATTTAGAGCAAAGTTTGATGTTGTTGCTTCACCCGGATTTTTCTTACGAAGTTCCTCAACAAGAATTTGATCCTTAACATCATTAAATTTTAAATTTGAGTTACCTATAGAATTACTAAGTACTGCTCTCATCGAAATTTATTTCAACAAAGGATGGTTGATTAACAATGATGTTAAATTCATTCATATGCTCTACCACTAGACCACCTTCTCCCACCTTCAAATTAAATAATTTTTTCATAAGATGTACCTTATTATTTGTAGAAAGCTTCTCATACATGTCGAACAGGACCTCTATTACCCTTTTGTGGTCTTCTCCTTCACCACATTAGTGTGCCACATTCTTTGTCAATGTCAATCGGATGACTCCTAACACTTGTCTATCAAGGAGATCCCAATCGGCGTTTGACATTGGTTTCTAGTTTTGTTCTCAAATGCAGCCATTTACCATACAGATAATCTTGAATTTGCATTCTTCATAATGCAGACTTCATACCATTGAACTTGTTAGTTCTAGACCCAAATCCATCTTAGGAGTGAATTCATATTTATGAGAGAAATAACACACAAGAAAGAGAGAATAAATAGAGCACACATAAAATTTATAGCTGTTCACTCTCAATATAATTAGGTTCTACACAACTCAACATAAATGTGTCAAGAAGAGTTCCATGTTGGACGTTAAAGCTCTTTAAAAGTGTTTGTGCTATCACATTGTATTTAGTGACCATACAAGGTGGAGAATGGGGAAAAGTAAGAAACTTCTCAACGACCCCAAACAACAATATGTTGTGAGTCATGTGACCTAGCACCTTTGAAGCATGGAAACACTAGTCCGGCAATGTCCAACACACAGCTCCAATATTCTGCAGTCATGTATTAGGCGTGCTTTGTCTCTCTTGATTATATTTAATTTTTTTTTCATGGACATGGGATTGATACATGCGATGTTGGAAAAGAGATATTTATTTCAGAAACATTCATTTTTGGTGCAAAGGGATGAGGGAAGGAGGAGAAGGGGAAGAAGAAGAAGGCTTGTCACTCCATTCCTCTCTCATGTATTTTATGACCTTCTTATGATGTATTTATTTTATCTAAATAGAAAATCGTTTTCCTTTTATTAACAATCATACCCTTTTTCAAAATATCGTGATAAGCATATGTTATTAATTATAAAAAGCACCATGTTTATGCTATGTCTATATCATAGTTGTTAAAGGATAGCACTAGGCCCAAGGCACAATGACTCCCTAGCTATATCACCTCACTTGCCAAGGTGCACATTTTGTTTGAAAGACACACCTCGTCTATTTTCTTTTTTCTTTTTTAACACTTCTATTATATAATTTCATTAGTTTTTTGCTAGATGCTTCTTTTAAATACTTGAAATCCTTGAGTTCTATTTCTTGGATTGAATTTTGGGTTATATTTTATAAAAAATTTTACATGCACTTTTGCTTGTATCTCACTTCACCTAGGAGCACACCTTGTGTTGTGCCTTGTGTCTAAAGCCTTAAGATATTTTTGCGCCTTAGGTGCGCCCTTGCGCCTTTCAAAACTATGGTCCATATCCTTGTTTTTCATTTTAAGGATTTTCCAATTCCAAATCCCATTTTTTCTGAGTATATTGATGTGGTGTTGTATTGAAGTTCCATGATCCATATCCATGCCAATGTTAAGAGTGCGTTTGGGAGTGATTCTAGAAAGCGTTTCTAGCATTTCTAACGCTTGAATGATAAAAATTTTCAAGTATTAAAAATATTAAAAGCACTTCCTAGAATCACTACCAAACGGGCTCTTAGTAACCTAGCTTACTTGCAACAATGTTAGACACCCTTCAATGCAAATATTCCAACCCTACCTTTGTGTCTTGAGTGTGAAGGAGGCTAGTTTTGTTGTTTTCCATTATAAAATCAAACATGCCAAAAATTGATATTAATACGGGCTGAGTTGGGCCTATTTTCTTGTTCATGCCAATGCTATATATCATAGCATACTTGCAATAACATTGGCTTCCTCCAATGCAAACACTCCAACCTCTCACCTATGTCTCCCTGTGGAGAAAAAGGGAGTCTTTGGTAGGTTCCAATGCAAGATTAAACATGCCAAAAATTGAGTTCAATACGGACTGGAGAGAAGTTGATCTGATTCCATTCAAAAGTGCAATCCGGAGTGTAGTTCTCAGGCAGTTTAGAAAATAAAATGCCCATAATCTATGGGTTTAAGTTTACTTTGACTAAAACCCAGAAGATCTTTTTGAGGGATAGAACTTAAGATATGTAGGACAACTTACTTACAGACTGGTAACATGTCAGACATGTATCAGCACAACACTCCTGCTTGTGTCCGTTACAAGTGCTTCTACCTTTATTTACTTATCACTGTGCAGAAAAAGAATGTGTTTTCATTAAGAGCCTATTATAAAAAATAAAAAAAATTCATTGTTTTCTTTTGTTTGGATTTCCTTCACCAGCACAAGCTGAAGCAAGATAAACTCATAAACACACAGAGATGCCACACCTTACATTTAACATCAAAAACCAACACAAATGTTTTGTGAAATAAATGGATGATTGCAACATTCTGTACTACAGAATAGTACAGATATTTTCTTGACCATGCAAGTTTTTGGCATGAAACACGTCCCAAATGGAATATGTTGGATAAGCACTAAGTATGTATTCTTCATTTACTGACTTTTCATTAACAACCGTCCATATAATTCAATCAATGCCAAACCTTTGAATTTTGTTTCTGACTTTATCCTTTTGTTTAGTAATTGCTTGATTTGTAGTTTTGATTTCTTTATGCAAATAAACACAGGGTTTGGATGCACTTGGCCTAGCAACCCTGGATTCTATTACTTCTGTTACTGCTACAACTCTACCTTTTTCTGCTTCCCGTCCATTCTCCTCAATGACTGATGATGACATTAACAACTTGAGGACCTTGCGCCGCCTTCTGCTACTGTTATCAGGACCTCAAAAGACGGAAAGCTCTAGCAAGGTAAGAGCATTTAATTGCTTGATATACAAAGTCTTAAGTACTTCACAGCTTTAAATAAATAACTACACTTACATTTTATTGATATGGATGGGGTGATGATTCCTTTGATAATAGGAGAAAGTGTCTATATGACTTCTTTATGTTGCAAGACATATCTTTGCTTAGGCCACAGTTGGATCTTAGGTTCCTCCCTTGTATGCCATAATTAATCAGATTTCAATAGCCACTAAATTCAAACGACCCTCCCACCTATAGTTTTTTTTAAAAAAGCCAGTCTAACAACTACCAATTTCTGATTGTGGGCACATACTGTATTATGACTACATGAGAGGAATCGTGATGCAATGCTGGCCTTTGGTGAGACTTGGATCTGTCATATATTTTGTTCAATTTCCTGAATAATTTAGTTTTTCTATTCATCCATTGTTTTAGGTCATCTAAATTAATTTAGAGAAATCTGATTTGATGTGCAAACTCTTTACAGTATGTGCGCGCATGTGTGCCTTATAAGGAAGAGACAAATTGCTGTCTCATCCCATATTTACCTGTGAAATGACTTTAAATAGGAAAAAGTGTGTTTCCACACACTCATGTAAAAATAATTACAAAATATGAACATTTTTCATGCACTCACCAGTTAAAGGTAGTACCTACTATGATCAAAGGTAATACTTATTTTATTAAAAGGTAGTACCGAATGGTCAAAAGTAGTACCTTTAACAAAAAAATGCTTACCTTTACCAAAATAATGCACAATGCTAATTATTTTTAGATAACCGCTTAAAATTTGTATTTTATAAATTTGGGTTCCTATTTTGTGGTTTTTTTTATATGAATGTATGAAAAGACACTTTTCCCCTTTAGATAACCCCCTCTTGCAATTTTGATTGTTATTATAATAAAAAATAAAATAAAATAAAATATTAACTACACATGAGTATGCCCCATAAATAACCTCTCTACCCTTCTAACTTCTTCGGAAAATCTTTCTACAATTCATGTTTCTTATAATTCCTTTCTTCTTTCTCAACTTCTCATTTGCCTTATAATCTTATTGCCCTTGTTTATATATAGTGCCTATGGGTTGATCTGATTTAATATCATAACAAAAGAGGAAGTTCTACAAATTATTTGAAAATCCGCACATTTATTCAAAATCCCCAAAAGTTGGCTATGTCAAAGGCAATTAGGCATTGAAGTTTTTAAGGTTAATTCAAATGAATTACCAGTCATTGATTTCAGTGGGATCTTGAAATATAGGTATGGGAAGCTATCCAACTGAATATCCATTGAGCCATTGTGAAACTGCAACTTAAAAAATCTCTAATTATGCTATATAATTTGTTTATATTTGCTAGCTATTATTTGTGAGTTCAGTTCGATTGTTGTTGAGCTTATAACACTGCTCATTTAACTTTGTTTCCCACTGAGACAATTCAAAGATTTCCTGTTTACGGAATGTTAAATTTGCCTAATAAGACCTCGGGTACCTACAAATGTTGTTCATAATCCTGTAAGAGGAAATTTTGTTGTTCCCTTACAATATTTTAGCAATTGGAAATTATTGAAAGAAAAAAGTCTGGATTTTTTTTCCCTCTTTTGAAAAAAAATAAAGAGATGAAATATTTTTATGGAGTATACAAACTTTTTCAAGTACTGCCTTGTGGAGATGAAACAACAGTTATTTCTTTCAAGCTTGCAATATAACTTTTTCAAGTACTGCATTGTAGGGAGTTAAAGACTCGGAGGAAGTGTCACTGGCTTTTGATCAACTTGCTTCTGTTCAGGAAATTCTCCCCATTCTTTCTATTCTTCCTGAGGTAAAGAGTTTAAATTGTGTTTCAGATAATTCATTTGAAGAGCAGCTGCATATTTTCTACCAGGAGGTAGTACCGTAGTGCCCTAAAGCATTCTAAATCAAGTTCTACTGGTTAAGTATCAAAATCATGCCCTCACAGGAACGCCTGAAATAATGAACTGAACTGAACTGAACACGCATATATTTCTATACAGTATTGTGTTGTGAATCGTTTTATAGCTAGAATCAGGCTGACTAAGCATTTTGTCACCTGAACATTTTTGGCAGCTTCCACCAGAATTGCAACAACAGCTACTCCTACTGCCATCAAATCTGGCTGGAAGGTTAATGTCTCGAGTTGCAGCAAGGACGATTCGGAGGATATTTTTGTGACAGCATCCAATTCTAAACTGTTGAGAGGAAGCATAAGAAGTGGTCGGGCTTCATTTCTGCAGTATAAGTTATGAGAGGACAAAATACATAAAATCACACAGGGATTAGAGGAAGCAAGAGTTTGCTGGGATTAGGTACAAAAGAGGGTGAAAATTTTATTTTGAAATTGCTCATTTCCATTGTAGTGAACTACAAGTGCCATTGTTGGGTTTTTGGGGGAGGTGGGTGGGTTGGGGTTCAACCTACAAAATGATGTAACGAAACTACTCTTCATGAAAATTCTTAATCAATGAAAAATTGTGAGGAACTTGCTGATACTTTATTGCGTTGTCCTGCTAAAATGTATCCTGATTATGGAGGGCTCAATATCGATCACTCTTTAGTGCCATGGATGCAACACTGTTTCTCCCAAACTGACTGGGAAATAAGAGCTGCAGAGCACCAAATTTAGGCACACAGTTGGAGATGGCTGTGCTGCATCAAAAGTAAACTGATGCAACCCCGGAAGAAAAAAGGAAAATTGATAGAACTTTCATTTCTGAAAATTCAAAAAGAAATGCAATGGCTAGATGATATTCCCTCCCATTTACAATACCTATTAAATAAGAAAAAAATAGAGCATTTCATGCCCATGATCTAAACAATCAAACCTTATTTATCTACCTAATTGAAACATCCTAAAATTAGGATAGTAAACTGATTCTCAAATCCTTTCCCCCAATTTACTGCCTTTGATTATAGGAAGGTACATAACATTCCCTTCCCCTTGAAAGAACCTTGTCCTCAAGGTTTGAAGTGAGGAAAGCGACGAGTAGTTCCAAATCATCTGATGTGGCATCCTTTGAAAATGAATTGGACCAGTGAACCACTTAAGTCTTAGGGTAGTTACCATGTTTGACAACAGGACAAAATCTAGAATTTCAAGGCCTTCAAACAAGATTTGTTGCCTTTGTTGACTTGTGGCAGCTTGAGTTCCACAACTAATTTGTTAGCCCAAGGGTTCTCCTAATCAGGCTTTGATGATAACAAACCATGGTTAAGTGACTAATTGATTTGAATGATAAAGAATCTCAAGTATAAATTCGGAAATTCATCAAAGCACCGAATGGATACAAGATTGAGACTTTAGGAAGACTTTTGATCATAGGAAACGAATGTAAGATGAATGCATGGGTGCACTTAGGATTTTCATATCGTTTCATGCATCTTAGAAAACTTGGTTTATCCTTTAAAACTTCAATTTCATTAAAACCCGAGTTTTATCAAATGTATCTTAGGCAAAACGTTTTAAAATTGACATATTAATTCACCTAAAGACCTTGCCTAAGTGTTAGAAAAGAAAGGAATTGAAAAAGATAGGTTTTCGGGATCAAAATGCTGAACCGGTCAAGGCTCTGGCCAAATGGCTCAACCGGTTGGGGAACCGGTCGACTGGTTGCCCTTGTCTGGTCGAGGTCTGATCAAGGAGTGCCAAAAACACTCTCTCTCATCCAGTAGCTTCCTCTTCCCGGTTGAGGTTCACCCCTTCCCGATCAAGTTCCGGAGGTCGGTAACCTACCAAAGCATTAAATGTTCCAACGGCTAGTGAACCGGTTGACCCGTAGTTCGATCGGTCGAGGCTACCTTTTGCTATTTTTGGCTCCCGAGCTTAAAAACCTATAAATTGATAGCTCCATTTCATTTATGACATAGAGAACACTTGTAATCAATTGTCTACTTGCCTGTTCTTGTTAAAAAGCTCTCATTTCTTTCTTAGTGCATTAAAACCATCACTTGCATATCCTTTAGTGTACCCTTGTGAGTCATCCTACCTTTATTTTGTATTTAAGCTATCTTTAAGCTAGGTTAAGGGATTCATTCTTGTAAAAACTGAGTGTTAAAGCCTTCAAGAGGTTTGAATCTTGAAGAGAATTGTGTAAGAGCCCATTGGAACCGAAATCCAAGTGTAAAAAGATTGGAAGCTTGGTTGAAGCTTCAAGTTAGTGGAACCCTCACTCGGTTGAGAGATTGAGGAGAGTGGACATAGTCAAGGAAGTATAGAACCACTATAAAACTCGACTTTGAATTCTCTAACTCTATCTCTTTATTTTTGTTATATTGTGCTTGAAATTGTTGTGTTGGAAAAGTCTTTTAAAAAACCCAATTCACCCCCCCCCCCCCCTTTTGGGTGTTTTTCTTAATTAAGCATAACCTTTATTTTCTCAATTGGTATCAGAGTTAGACCTCTTGCTTAAGACTTAATTGTCTAAAAGGAAATGGTTATTCCATCAAACTCATCTCAAATTGAAAATTTTATAAAACATAGAGCTCCATTTTTTACGGGAACCGACTATTCCTATTGGAAAACTAGAATGACTTGGTATTTACAATCAACCGATTTAGACATATGGGACGCCATTGAAGATGGTCTAACTTTTCCTACAAAACTAGTTGATGGAGTCTTGCTTCCAAAACCCAAGCAAGAATGGAATGAGCTTGATAGAAGAAATTTTCAATTAAATGCTAAGGTTGTTTTTACTTTGCAATGTGTTATAGATAGAAATGAATATAATAGAATATGTCAATGCAAATCAGCTAAAGAAATTTGGAGATTACTTGAGATAACTCATGAAGGAACAAATCAAGTGAAAGAGTCAAAAATCAATTTACTTGTTCATAACTATGAATTGTTTTCAATGAAAGAAAATGAGACTATTGTTGAGATGATTACTAGGTTCACCGACATTGTTAATGGTCTTGAAGCTTTGGGAAAAACCTACAAGGAATCCTAGAAGGTGATGAAGATATTGAAGTTACTCCCATCAAAGTGGCATACTAAGGTCACTATAATTCAAGAAGCAAAAGACTTGACTAAGCTACCTATGGAAGAGCTCATAGGGTCATTGATGACATATGAGATTAACTTGGCAAAGAAGCTACAAGAGGGTGAAGACAAAAAGAAGAAGAGCATAGCTCTCAAAGCTACAACCAAGGAAGAAAAAATGTTGAAGAAGAAAAACCAAGTGAGGAAGATGATGATTTAGCCCTCATCACAAGAAAGCTTAACAAATACATGAGGAGTGAAAGGTTTAGAGGAAGAAAGTTCACCTCTAGAAGAGACCTTTCTAAAAAGGAATCCTCATCTCATGGTGACAAGGAGAAATGGGAAGAGAAAAGAGATCTGGTGTGTTTCAAATGTAAAAAACCAGGACACATCAAATATGATTGTCCTCTCTACAAAAGTGAAGCCAAGAGAAGAATGAAAAAGGCAATGATGGCCACTTGGAGTGAAAGTGAAGAATCCTTCAAAGAAGAAAATGAGAAAGAAGTGGCAAACATGTGCTTCATGGCAATAGATGATCTTGATGAGGTAAACTCTAACTTTAGTGATGAAGATATGCATGATGTTTTTGAATAATTATATGAGGATTTTGAAAAACTTAGTTTGAAAAATAATTCTCTTAAAAAGAAAATTCAAGAACTTGAAAAGGAGCTTGAAGAAGTGAGAAAAATTTTCAATTGATGAAATATCTAAAACTCATCTTGAAAAAGAAAATGAGATTTTGAAAAGTAAAAATGAGATTTTGAAAAAGAAAAATGAATGGTTGACCTCCTCTCTTTCAATTTTTTCTTGTGGACAAAAATCTTTTGAAATGATCTTAGCTAGCTAAAAATGTGTTTTTGATAAACAAGGGCTAAGATTCAAATCCTCAAAGAATCAAAAGTATTTTAAAAACTATTTTGTAAAAGAATCCTCAAGTGCAAGTCCTTCTACTACTTGCAACTTTTATGGAAGAAGAGGACACATTAGTAGCACATGTCTCTTAAGAAATGGATCTCAAAAGAATTCAAATGCTAAGGTTAAAAAGGTTTGGATTGAGAAATCCAAGGTCACTAACCCTCAAGGACCCAAAAAGATATGGATACCTAAATCAACTTGAATTTTATTTTGTAGGGTTCAAAGAAGGATAAGTGGTTCTTAGATAGTGGATGCTCAAGACACATGATCGGGGATGAATCCAAGTTTGCTTTCCTTACAAAGAGAAAAGGAGGATACGTTACCTTTGGAGACAATGCAAAAGGAAGGATCATTGGTCAAGGCAACATTGGTAATGACACATCCTCTCTTATTGAAAGTGTTTTATTAGTGGATGGTTTAAAACATAATCTTTTAAGCATTATTCAACTTTGTGACAAAGGTTTTAAAGTGATTTTTGAAGCATCTCATTGCATCATCAAAGATATTCAAAATGATAAAACCATCTTCATGGGTCATAGATGTGATAATGTTTATGCTATAAATATTTCAAAATATGATGGTCATGATAGATGCTTTTCAAGCATGCATGATCAAAGTTGATTGTGGCATAGGAGGTTGGGACATGCTAACATGGAGCTCATTTCCCAACTTAATAAAGATGAACTTGTTAGAGGTCTTCCCAAAATAAATTTTCAAAAAGACAAAGTTTGTGAAGCTTGTCAAATGGGAAAGCAAATAAAAAATTCTTTTAAAAACAAAAATTTCATTTCAACAACTAGGCCTCTTGAGTTGTTGCATTTGGATTTATTTGGTTCCTCTAGGACACCAAGCCTTGGAGGAAAATCTTATGCATATGTTATTGTGGATGAATTCTCTAGATACACTTAGGTCTTGTTTTTAAGTCAAAGGAATGAAGCCTTTCATGAGTTTTCAAAGTTTTGCAACAAGGTTCAAAATGAAAAAGGTTTTACAATTACTTGTATAAAAAGTGATCATGGGAGAGAATTTGAAAATATTGATTTTTAATATTATTGCAATGAGCATGGTATTAACCACAATTTTTCGGCTCCTAGAACTCCTCAACAAAATGTGGTAGTTGAAAGGAAAAATAGAAATCTTCAAGAAATGGCTAGAACCATGCTAAATGAAAACAATTTAGCAAAATATTTTTGGGCCGAAGCGGAACACTTCTTGTTATGTTTTAAATAGAATATTATTGAGGCTCATTCTTAAGAAAACTCCCTATGAGCTTTGGAAAAACAAGAAACTCAACATTAGCTATTTCAAAGTCTTTAGGTGCAAATGCTTTATATTAAACACCAAAGACAATCTTGGAAAATTTAATGCAAAATCAGATATTGGAATTTTTCTTGGTTACTCAACTTCAAGTAAAGCCTTTAGAGTTTTTAACAAAAGAACCATGGTTGTAGAGGAGTTCATCCATATTATTTTTTATGAATCTAACAATTCTCTCCAAGAAAGAGAGAGTTTTGATGATGATTTAGGCTTGGAGACCGCCATGGGAAAATTAAAATTGAATATAGAAGGCAATAAGAAGAAATTGAAGAGGATCCCAAGAAATAAGAATCACCATTGACACTACCCCCTCCTCAACAAGTGCAAGGTGAATCAAGCCAAGACCTTCCTAAATATTGGAAGTTTGTCATCAACCACCCACAAGATCAAATTATAGATAATCCATCTAGTGGGGTAAGAACTAGATCATCTCTTAGAAATATTTGCAATAATCTTCTTTATCTCTCAAATTGAACCTAAAAATATAAATGATGCTCTAGTTGATGAAAATTGGATGATTGTTATGCAAGAAGAGTTAAATCGATTTGAAAGAAGTGAAGTATGGGAATTAGTGCCAAAACCTTCAAATCAAAGTGTTATTGGAACTAGATGGGTCTTTAGAAATAAAATGGATGAAAATGGCATAATTGTTAGAATTAAAGCAAGATTGGTAGCCCAAGGTTTTAATCAAGAAGAAGAATAGATTATGAAGAAACCTTTGCTCCCGTAGCTAGATTGGAAGCCATTAGGATGCTACTTGTCTTTGCATGTTTTAAAGACTTTGTTTTATATCAAATAGATGTGAAAAGTGCTTTCTTAAATGGCTTTATAAATGAAGAAGTATACGCTAAACAACCACCCAGTTTTCAAAGTTTTAACTTTCCTAATCATGTTTTTAAACTTAAAAATGCACTTTATGGTTTGAAACAAGCACCTAGAGCATGGTATGAAAGATTGAGTAAATTTCTTTTGAAAAAGGGTTTTAAAATAGGAAAAATTGACATAACTATTTTCATAAAAACCAAAGAAAATGACATGTTTTAGTGCAAATATACATTGATGATATCATTTTTGGAGCTACTAATGTCTTTCTTTGTGAAGAATTTCTAAATGCATGCATAGTGAGTTCGAAAGGAGCATGATGGGGAACTTAACTTCTTCCTTGGACTTCAAATCAACCAACTAAAGGAAGGAACCTTCATCAATCAAGCAAAGTATATAAGAGATCTTCTCAAAAGGTTCAACATGGAAGAAGCCAAAACAATGAACACTCTAATGAGCTCATCCATCAAGCTTGACAAGGATGAGAAAGGTAAGTTCATCAATTCAACTATGTATAGAGGCATGATAGGTTCTTTGCTATATTTGACCGCTAGTAGACCCGACATCATGTATAGTGTATGCTTGTGTGCTAGATTTCAATCTTGTCCAAAGAATCTCACTTAAGTGTCGTAAAACGAATTCTTAGATATTTGAAAGGGACAATGGACATAGGCCTATGGTATCCTAAGGGTGATAACTTTGAATTAATTGGATTCTCGGATGCCAACTTTGCCGGTTGTAAAGTTGAAAGAAAAAACACTAGTGGCACTTGTCATTTCCTAGGACACTCACTTGTTTCATGGCATAGTAAGAAACAAAATTTGGTAGCTTTGTCAACGGCAGAAGCCAAATACATAGCAGTCGGTTTGTGTTGTGCATAAATCCTTTGGATGAAACAAATACTTAGTGATTTCAATTTGTTTTTTAAGCATGTTCCTATTAAATGTGATAACACTAGTGCCATAAACATTTCAAAAAATCCCGTGCAACACTCTAGGACTAAGCATATCGAGATTAGACACCATTTTCTTAGAGACCATGCACAAAAGGGTGACATTACACTTGAATTTGGAAGCACAAAAGATCAACTTGCCGATATATTTACAAAACCTCTAAGTGAAGAACAATTTGTTGATATTCGAAGACAATTAGGGGTGATTTCCTTTTGATCTAATGATTGCTTAATGAATTTACCTTATAATTGCATGATTTTCATGTCATATGCATCATATAGACATATACTTAGGGAAATGGTCAAATTTTGACCAAAAATCAAAATTCTCTTATATTGGACATAAAAAAAATTGGGGATTTCAACTGAAAAGGGCAATGGGATGATCACAAGAGAAGAAAAAGCACAAAAAATTGGAGCGTTGACCGCATTGACTGTTGACCGTTGACTAAGTGGTCGATCGGATCATGGACCGATTGACCAGTTCGTTGGGATTTGAAATTTAAAGAGCCTCCCGCGCTTCATTTTCTCCACTGTTCTCCTCCATTTCTTTAAGGTTCTTCACATTTCCGCTTCCAAAGACCAATTTGGGCAAGATCTTGGACCGATTGCAGGCCTTGGAGTGGATTTTGAGACAATCAAAGGCTAGTGCTTCGGATTTGGAACCTAAGGCTTTCGATTTAGGATGGTTTCTCCTCAGTTCGCGCATCACAGCTAGCTTCAGGACATTTTCGCATGCCTAAGGCTTTCGGGTGTGTGTGATTCTCTCTCTACCAGCTTCGTCTCCCTCATTTATGTTTTTCTGACGGCACCTAGGAGAGAGACAATAGCCTCTAGGGTTCAGGGAAAGCGCTCTGCTGAGTCATCTCAGCTTGATCAGACGAAGGCCAATATCCAAGAGATGGAGGGTCGGTTAGACCCTCAGAGGGACTTTGAGCAGAGAGGGCCCGAGCTTGACATTCCTCCTCCACCCCAGTCAAAGGGTATTCAGTTTGAGGCCACATTTTCTAAGCCTATGATGACTAAGCCGACTTACACAACGGGACCATTCTCTCAGCCATCATTCATCGAGCTTCCTCACACAAAGATACCATCTCAGGCACCTCACGCTCCTGATCATGCGCCTTAGATGGATTTATCTGCTCATATCAATTCACTTGGCACTCGTATGGAGGAGCTTGTAGTAGTCAATGATACTCGATTCTACTCTATGGAAGATCGCATAGATCATTATCAGATTGGCTTCACTTCTCAGTTTGAGCATCTCCAACAGAGATTTGAGTGTATAGAGGAACGTATGGATCAGCAGTAGGCTACATTTGAGCATCTCCAATAGAGTATTGAGCGCATTGAGAGTCGCCAGGAGAGTCAGCATGAAGAGATGATGGCTTACCTCCGCTCCGCGTTTCCACCTCCTCAGCCTTGATTTCATCGAGACCCCCTTCGTTTCTTTTTTATGTTGCCAAAGGGGAAGAGATATTTAGGATCTAGGAGACCTATACTTGCATGTCATTATCATATCATATGTTTGGATTAGCTTTATTTCGTGTACCTTTGACTTTAGTATATATGATATGCTATTTTCATGATTTACATTGTTTCCTATTGAAAATTCGCATATTCTGATTATCTCGGTTTTTAAATTCATAAATTTTGAATTGATTGATCCATGATTGGTTTGAGGGGGAGATTTATTTTTCTCCTAGATAATCGAGGTTTGTCATCATAAAAAATGGGAAGATTGTTAGCCCAAAAGTTCTCCTAATCGGGTTTTGATGATAACAAACCATGGTTAAGTGACTAATTGATTTGAATAGTAAATAATCTTAGGTATAAATTCGGAAATTCATCAAATGGCCAAATGGATACAAAATCGAGACTTTGGGAAGACTTTTGATCATAGGAAACAAATGTAAGATGAATGCATGGGTGCACTTAGGATTTTCATATCGTTTCATGCATTTTAGAAAACTCAGTTTATCCTTTAAAACTTCAATTTCATTAAAACCCGAGTTTTATCAAAATTTGATCCGTCCCCAATTGGTGTACCTTTGATTCAGTCCTCAAACAGGAGTTATCAACAAAATTTATAAACTTATTTCACCATATATTAGGGTAGCATAGCTAGCATAGCATAGTGGTTCTAGGATCGTCCACATGGATGGGTTTTCATTTCACACATGATATTAGTTTAAAGAACTGGATTGTTGTTTTTTTCTTTTCTGAGTTAGCTTTAAAAGAAAACATAAAGATGGTTGAAAATGGGATTGGTTTTAAGCTAACCAAAAATAGTAACTGAAATTAATTACAAAGAAAATGTTTCTTGGAGTTTTAGGTTACTAATTTCAAGTTCCTTATACAAAATGGGAGATTCCGGATCTTTTCCTCACATTGGGGATTTAACCTATAGTTATCCTCCCAACTGGTGTGTTACAGCTGCTTCCCATTAATGGTTTCAACGATAAATCCCTCTCATTGAATCATCTTACAATGGCTCATACCTCTCACCTAGTATTTACCATTCAAGGTGATTCTTAACCTTGGATTACCCTTCAAAAGCTTGCAGGAGATAACTAATGAATGTCTCTAGGGAGTCCAAAAGCTTACCAAGTGTTGGCTATTCTAGGTAATCCTACCTTTAAATCACCTCCTAGAGGCTCGCAAAAGATAACTAATGGATCTCTATGGACTGAGTCTAAAAAGATTATCAAGTGTTGGCCCAAGTGATTATAAGGGATTTTAAGTTAACTAAAAATATAAAAACCATTAACGGGTCACAACCTTCTCTTCATTAAAAATTGAAACAAGGAAAACTCCCACTTTTGTATCCGGATCCCTTACCTAGCTTCCTTCAATCCAAGAAACAAAAAAACCTAGCCACTCATCCTCTGAGAAAACATCCTCAAAGGTTGTTTGGCTAGAAAGATAATAAAATCAAAATGAGTAGGTAAGGCAGAGCAAGGCTCTGTATATTTCTTACTAAAAATGTACAAGTGACCTCCAAGAATTTCTTCCGAAATTCTAAGATACATCTTACAAAAAGAGATATCTTAAGACATCTATGAGAGATATTTTCAACCCCTCAATTAGATATCCTAAATATCTTAAAAGATCTTTAGCTTATTACAAGGAGATAATAGGTAATTACACAAAATATCTTGAGATAAAAATCTAATGGAGTAGGTGCAAAAAAATATCTGAAGATTACAAGAAGATTTCGCAAGGTTTCAATTTCGCAAGAGGTTGCGAAATTCCTCTCAATTTCGCAAGGCTTGCAAAATTCCTTCTCGGGCAATTCGCAAGCTTGAGAATATTTCGCAAAGGCTTGAGAATATTTCGCAAAGGCTTGCGAATTTCATGAATGTTAGATTCCTTCTCCGATTCTCTTCCTTGCATACTTGATTGATTTGGCAAAGGCTTCGAAGCTCTCCCAAACTTGGATTCTTCATGTAATTTAACTTCAATCTTGCTTTGCCATGGACTATACCAAGTTCTCCCTCATTCTTGGATTGTTTTAATGATCGAAAAGCTATCAAAAACATCAAAACTTGCCAAAAACTTATTAGTAACACTTACAAGGGTCCTTAATGTGTCAATCGAGTTAAAAGGCAATAAATACTGCTCAAAAGTGTTTAAAATAGTTTATAAGAAGCTATAAAAGAGCACTTTTTGAGTAGTAATCATGTACCTTAGGCAAAATGTTTTAAAATTGGCATATTGATTCACCTAAAGACCTTGCCTAAGTGTTATAAAAGAAAGGAATTGAAAAGGATAGGTTTTCGTGGCCAAAATGCTGAACCGGTCGAGGCTTTGGCCAATCGGCTCAACCGGTTGGGGAACCGATCGACTGGTTGCCCTTGTCCGATCGAGGTCCGGTCGAGGAGTGCCATAAACACTCTCTCTCATCTAGTAGCTTCCTCTTCCAGGTTGAGCTTCACCCCTTCCCGGTCGAGGTCCGGAAGTCGGTAACTTGCCAAAACATTAAATGCTCCAATGGCTAGTGAACCAGTCGACCCCTAGCTCGATCGGTTGAGGCTACCTTTTGCTGTTTTTGGCCCCCGAGCTTAAAAACCTATAAATTGAGAGCTCCACTTCATTTATGACATAGAGAACATTTGCAATCAATTGCCTACCTACTTGTTCTTTGCCTAAAAACTCTCATTTTTTTCTTAGTGCATTAAAACCATCAATTGCATATCCTTTAGTGCACCCTTGTAAGTCATCCTAGCTTTATTTTGTATTTGAGCTATCTTTGAGCTAGGTTAAGAGATTCATTCTTGTAAAAACTGAGTGTTAAAGCCTTAAAGAGGTTTGCATCTTGAAGAGGTTGTGTAAGAGCACATTGGAACCGGAATCCAAGTGTAAGAAGATTGGAAGCTTGGTTGAAGCTTCAAGTTAGTGGAACCCTCACTCAGCTAGGAGGTTGAGGAGAGTGGACATAGGCAAGGAAGTGTCGAACCACTATAAACCCGAGTTTGAATTCTCTAAACTCTATCTCTTTACTTTGCTTATATTGTGTTGAATTGTTGTGATTGAAAAGATTTTAAAAACCCAATTCACCCCCCCCCCCCCCCTTTGGGTGTTTTTCTTAACTAAGCATAGCCTTTGTTTTCTCAATTGGTATCAGAGTTAGACCTCTTGTTTTTTAAAGACTTAATCGTCTAAGAGGAAATAGCTATTCCATTAAGCTCATCATAAGCTGAAAATTTTTCAAAACATAGAGCTTCATTCTTTATAGGAACCGACTATCCCTATTGGAAAACTAGAATAACTTGGTATTTTCAATCTACTAATTTAGATGTATGGGATGTCATTGAAGATGGCCCAACTTTTCCCACTAAACTAGTTATGGAGTTTTGGTTCCAAAACCCAAGCAAGAATGGAATGAGCTTGATAGAAGAAACTTTCAATTAAATGTTAAAGCCGTTTTTACTTTGCAATGTGCTATGGATAGAAATGAATATAATAGAATATGTCAATGCAAATTGGCTAAAGAAATTTGGAGGTTGTTTGAAATAACTTATGAAGGAACAAATCAAGTGAAAGAGTCAAAAATCAATTTACTTGTTCATAACTATGAATTGTTTTCAATGAGAGAAAATGAGACTATTGTTGAGATGCTTACTAGGTTCACCGACATTGTCAATGATCTTGAAGCTTTGGGAAAAACCTACAAGGAATACGAGAAGGTGATGAAGATATTGAAGTCACTCCCATCAAAGTGGCATACTAAGGTCACTGTAATTTAAGAAGCAAAAGACTTGACTAAGCTACCTATGGAAGAGCTCATAGGGTCATTGATGACATATGAGATTAACTTGGCAAAGAAGCTACAAGAGGGTGAAGACAAAAAGAAGAAGAGCATAGCTCTCAAAGTTACAACCAAGGAAGAAAAAAATGTTGAAGGAGAAAAACCAAGTGAGGAAGATGATGATTTAGCCCTCATCACAAGAAAGCTTAACAAATACATGAGGAGTGAAAGGTTTAGAGGAAGAAAGTTCACCTCTAGAAGAGACCTTTCTAAAAAGGAATCCTCATCTCATGGTGACAAGGAGAAATGGGAAGAGAAAAGAGATGTGGTGTGTTTCAAATGTAAAAAACCGGGACACATCAAATATGATTGTCCTTTCTACAAAAGTGAAGCGAAGAGAAGAATGAAAAAGGTAGTGATGGCCACTTGGAGTGAAAGTGAAGAATCCTCCAAAGAAGAAAATGAGAAAGAAGTGGCAAACATGTGCTTCACAGCAATAGATGATCTTGATGAGGTAAACTCTAACTTTAGTGATGAAGATATGCATGATGTTTTTGAAGAATTATATGAGGATTTTGAAAAACTTAGTTTGAAAAATAATTCTCTTAAAAAGAAAATTCAAGAACTTGAAAAGGAACTTGAAGAAGTGAAAGAAAAATTTTCAATTGTTGAAATATCTAAAACTCATCTTGAAAAAAAAATGAGATTTTGAGGAGTGAGCATGAGATTTTGAAAAAGAAAAATGAATGGTTAACCTCCTCTCCTTCAATTTTCTCTTATGGACAAAAATCTTTTGAAATGATCTTCGCTAGCCAAAAATGTGTCTTTGACAAACAAAGGCTAGGATACAAATCATCAAAAAATCAAAAGTATTTTAAAAACTACTTTGTAAAAGAATCCGCAAGTGCAAGTCCTTCCACCACTTGCAACTTTTGTGGAAGATGAGGGCAAATTAGTAGTACATAAGAAATGGTTCTCAAAAGAATTCAAATGCTAAAGCTAAAAAGGTTTGGGTTGAGAAATACAAGGTCACTAACCCTCAAGGACCCAAAAAGATATGGGTACCTAAATCAACTTAGATTTTATTTTGTATGGATCAAAGAAGGATAAGTGGTTCTTGGATAGTGGATGCTCAAGACACATGACCGGGGATGAATCCAAGTTTGCTTTCCTTACAAAGAGAAAGAAAGGATACATTACCTTTGAAGACAATTCAAAAGGAAGGATCATTGGTCAAGGCAATATTGGTAATGACACATCCTCTCTTATTGAAAGTATTTTATTAGTGGATGGTTTAAAACATAATCTTTTAAGCATAAGTCAACTTTGTGACAAAGGTTTTAAAGTGATTTTTGAAGCATCTCATTGCATCATTAAATATATTCCAAATGATAAAACCATCTTCATGGGCCATAGATGTGATAATGTTTATGCAATAAATATTTCAAAATATGATGGTCATGATAGATGTTTTTCAAACATGCATGATCAAAGTTGGTTGTGGCATAGGAGGTTGGGATATGCTAACATGGACCTCATTTCTCGACTCAACAAAGATGAACTTGTTAGAGGTCTTCCCAAAATAAATTTTCAAAAAGACAAAGTTTGTGAAGCTTGTCAAATGGGAAAGCAAATAAAAAACTCTTTTAAAAACAAAAATTTCATTTGAACAACTAGGTCTCTTGAATTGTTGCATATGGATTTATTTGGTCCCTCTAGGACACCAAGCCTTGGAGGAAAATCTTATGTTTGTTATTGTGAATGAATTCTCTAGATACACTTGGGTCTTATTTTTAAGTCAAAAGAATGAAACCTTTTATGAATTTTCAAAGTTTTGCAACCAGGTTCAAAATGAAAAAGGTTTTACAATTACTTGTCTAAGAAGTGATCATGGGAGAGAATTTGAAAATATTGATTTTGAAGACTATTGCAATGAGCATGGTATTAACCACAACTTTTCGGCTCCTAGAACTCCTCAACAAAATGGGGTAATTGAAAGGAAAAATAGAACTCTTCAAGAAATGGCTAGAACCATGCTAAATGAAAACAATTTACCAAAATACTTTTGGGCCGAAGCGGTTAACACTTCTTGTTATGTTTTAAATAGAATATTATTAAGGCCTATTCTTAAGAAAACTCCCTATGAGCTTTGGAAAAACAAGAAACCCAACATTAGCTATTTCAAAGTCTTTGGGTGCAAATACTTTATATTAAACACCAAAGCAATCTTGAAAATTTGATGCAAAATCGGATGTTAGAATTTTTCTTGGTTACTCAACTTCAAGTAAAGCCTTTAGAGTTTTTAACAAAAGAACCATGGTTGTTGAGAAGTCCATCCATGTTATTTTTTATGAATCTAACAATTCTCTCCAAGAAATAGAGAGCTTTGATGATGATTTAGGCTTGGAGACCTCCATGGGAAAATTACAAATTGAAAATAGAAGGCAACAAGAAGTTGTAGAGGATCCCAAGAAAGAAGAATCACCTTTGGCACTACCTCCTCCTCAACAAGTGCAAGGTGAATCAAGCCAAAACCTCCCTAAAGATTGGAAATGTTTCATCAACCACCCACGAGATCAAATTATAGGTAATCTATCTAGTGGGGTAAGAACTAGATCATCTCTTAGAAATATTTGCAATAGTCTTTCTTTTATCTCTCAAATTGAACCTAAAAATATAAAAGATGCTCTAGTTGATGAAAATTGGATGATTGCTATGCAAGAAGAGTTAAATCAATTTGGAATGAGTGAAGTATGGGAATTATTGCCAAAACCTCAAAATCAAAGTGTTATTGGAACTAGATGGGTCTTTAGAAACAAAATGGATGAAAATGGCATAATTATAAGGAATAAAGCAAGATTGGTAGCCCAAGGTTTTAATCAAGAAGAATGGATAGATTATGAAGAAACTTTTGCTCCCGTAGCTAGATTGGAAGCCATTAGGATGCTACTTGCCTTTGCATGTTTTAAAGACTTTGTTTTATATCAAATGGATGTGAAAAGTGCTTTCTTAAATGGCTTTATAAATGAAGAGGTATATGTTGAACAACCACCCGGTTTTCAAAGTTTTAACTTTCCTAATCATGTTTTTAAACTTAAAAATGCACTTTATGGTTTGAAACAAGCACCTAGAGTATGGTATGAAAGATTGAGTAAATTTATTTTGAAAAAGGGTTTTAAAATGGGAAAAATTGACACAACTCTTTTCATAAAAACCAAAGAAAATGACATGCTCTTAGTGCAAATATATGTTGATGATATCATTTTTGGAGCTACTAATGGCTCTCTTTGTGAAGAATTCTCTAAATGCATGCATAGTGAGTTCGAAATGAGCATGATGGGCGAACTTAACTTCTTCCTTGGACTTCAAATCAAGCAACTAAATGAAGGAACTTTCATCAATCAAGCAAAATATATAAGAGATCTCCTCAAGAGGTTCAATATAAAGGAAGCCAAAACAATGAAGACTCCAATGAGTTCATCCATCAAGCTTGACATGGATGAGAAAGGTAAGCTCGTCAACTCAACTATGTATAGAGGCATTATAGGTTCTTTGCTATATTTGACCGTTAGTAGACCCGACATCATGTATAGTGTATGCTTAAGTGCTAGATTTCAATCTTGTTCTAAAGAATCTCATTTAAGTGTTGTAAAACGATTTCTTAGATATTTAAAAGGGACTATGGACATAGGCCTATGGTATCCTAAGGGTGATAACTTTGAATTAATTGGATACTCGGATGTCGACTTTACCCGTTGTAAAGTTGAGAGGAAAAGCACTAGTGGCACTTGTCATTTCCTAGGACACTCACTTGTTTCATGGCATAGTAAGAAGCAAAATTCGGTAGCTTTGTCTACGGCGAAAGCCAAATACATAGCAGCCGGTTTGTGTTGTGCACAAATCCTTTGGATGAAACAAACACTTAGCGATTTTAATTTGATTTTTGAGCATGTTCCCATAAAATGTGATAACACTAGTGTCATAAACATTTCAAAAAATCTGATACAATACTCTAGGACTAAGCATATAGAGATAAGACTCCATTTTCTTAGAGACTATGCACAAAAGGGTGACATTACACTTGAATTTGTAAGCACAAAATATCAACTTGCCGATATTTTTACAAAACTCCTAAGTGAAGAGCAATTTGTTGATATTAGAAGACAACTAGGGGTGATTTCTTTATGATCAAATGATTGCTAGATGAATTCTTGATTGAATATACCTTATGATTGTGTGAAATTCATATCATATGCATCATATAGAAATAATCCTAGGAAAGAAGTCAAATTTTGACCAAAAATCAAAATTCTCGTGGCATTGGACATAAAAAAAAAAAAAAATTGGGGATTTCAACTGCAAATGGCAGAAGAGGATCACGAGACAAGAAAATGAAAAAAAATTGGAAAATTGATTGTTGACCATTGAGGAACTGGTCGACCAGTTCGTCAGGCTGGGAATTTAAAAGCGCCTCCCGCCTTGCATTCATTTCTCACTTGTTCTCCTCCATAGCTTGAAGTTCTTCACATCCTGCTCTAGAAGTCAGTTTTGGCAAATTTGAACGATTGCAGTTGTGGATTGATTTGGACGTTGAGGTAGGGTTTTGATTAGACCAGGGTTTCAGCTTTGGGGTGATTCTCTCTACACTGCACGCTCAGGTGTTCAGCTTCATTCCGTGCTCTAGGGCTTCAGTTGGTGTTTGCTCTTCTCATTGTTCATTCTCTTTAGACTCCTCCTTCTCTTTCGTTCTTATATGGCTCTAAGGGAGAGACGGCACCTCAAGGCTCAGGGCAAGCGCCCTGCTGAGCCATCTCAGCCTGACAGAAGAGGCTCGCCAAAGGCGAGGTATGACACGCTCTCTTCAATTCAGTCGAAGACTATCAGGTACAAGCAAAAGTTGCCCAAAGGAAAGTCGTTCCAGGGAGAAGTTCAATTTCTCCAACTTCAGCATTCAGGTTTGAGGGACTTTCATCGGATGGGATGGCTGCTAGTTGTGACAATTTCAGAGCGATCTTCCCGACTCTGGTGCGGCTTTTATTCCGGTGACCTATGGTCTTGGATGACCGATATTTCCACTATAGAGGGTTGAGATCAGATTGAGCCTGAAAGTATCTGCCACATTTCGACATCCCTTCAGTTGGACTCCGGTGTATGAGGCCAAGCGTGGCCCATGTGCCGGGATTCGAGCCTAGAGAGGCATTCAGAGGTTGTGCGACTGTAGATGCCCAGGGGATGGGCAAACCATCACACATAGCCTACCGTGCCAGTGAGTCCTTCACCACATGATTGCTCCATTTATTGCCACGAGGAGGACATGAGACGAGGTCTCCTACCTTGAGGCATTTATTGTGGACTCGATTCTACTGGAGAAGATTCACGTGGGTATCTGATGATGATGCATATGATTCTGCTTGAGAGCACGACCGAGTACTCCCTACGGCGCTTCCTTACCGAGTATTCAAGGATGTCGGGGTCGACTTGAGTAAAGAGATGGACTTCGAGGCCCCACTAGCTATGACACGTATGATGAGTAGTCCTTGGGGCGATGAAGTTCGAGAAGGCCCCGATGGCTCCTGGTTAGGAGAGCTGACCGACAAGCCCGGGGACAGGATAGATGCATCCCGAGACAGAGGAGAAGGCCGAGATCAGAGAGATGGATGATGGGTTAGACCCTAAAGGGACTTTGAGTAGAGAGGGCCCAAGCTTGACATTTCCCTCCACCTCAGTCAGAGGGCATTCATGTTGAGGCCACTTTCTCAAAGCCTATAATGACTGAGCCATCTTACACAACAGGACCATCATCTCAACCATCATTTACCGAGCTACCATCTCAGGCACCTCACGCTCCTGATCATGCGCCTTGGATGGATGTCTCAGCTCAGATCAGCTCCTTGGACTCGTATGGAGGAGCTTGCTTTAGTCCATGACTCTCGTTTCTACTCTATGGAGGAGCACATGGATCAGTATCAAATTGGAGTCACTTCTCGCTTTGATCACTTCCAACAGCGATTTAAGCGCATAGAGGAGCGTATGGATCAGCAGCAGGTTACATTCGAGCATCTACAGCAGAGCATTGATCGCATTGAGAGTCGTCAAGCGAGTCAGCATGAGGAAATGATGGCTTACCTCCGCTCTGTGTTTCCTTCTCCACCTTCTCAGCCTTGAGACTATCTAGAGATCCCCCTCTGTTTCTTTTTTATGTTGCCAAAGGGGGAGAAATATATAGGATCTAGGAGACCCTCATGCATGTCATTGTCATCATTATCATATCTATCTTGTTTGTACATGTGAGGTTTCCATATATATATGATATGATATTTTCATGATCCATTTCTTTCTATTCAAATTTTCGTGTTTTACATTGTTTCCTATTAAAAATTGTTTAATTAATCCAAGATTGGTTTGAGGGGGAGATTTTTTTCTCTCCTAGATAACCAAGGTTTGTCATCATCAAAAAGGGGAAGATTGTTAGCCCAAGGGTTCTCCTAATCGGGTTTTGATGATAACAAACCATGGTTAAGTAACTAATTTGTTTAATAGTTAAGAATCTCAGGTATAAACTCGAAAATTCATCAAATAATCAAATGGATACAAGATTGAGACGTTTGGAAGACTTGTGATTATAGAAAACTAATGTAATATGAATGCATGAGTGCACTTAGGATTTTCACACATTTTATGCATCTTTGAAAACTCGGTTTATTCTATAAAACGTCGATTTCATTAAAACCCGAGTTTTTAACTAATGTACCTTAGGCAAAATATTTTATAATTGGCTTAATAATTTACCTAAAGACCTTGCCTAAGTGTTAGAAAAGAAAGGAATTAAAAAAAATAGGTTTTCAGGGCCAAAAAGGTTCAACCGGTCGAGGCTATGGCCAACCAGCTCAACCGGTTGAGGAACCGGTCGACCGGTCGAGGGAGGCCAAAAAGTTTCTCTCTCTCCTAGTAGCCTTCTCTTCCCGGTCGAGGTCCGATTGAGGCAACGGTAACCTGTCATGCATTAAATGCTCCAACAGCTATGAACCGGTCGACCCCTAGCTCGATCGGACGAGGTTACCTTTTGCTGTTTTTGACTCCCGAGCTTAGAAACCTATAAATTGAGAGCTCCACTTCATTTATTTATAAGAGAACACTTGCATTCAATAGCCTACCTACCTGTTCTTGATCAAAAAGCTCTCATTTCTTTCATAGTGCATTAAATCACCACTTGCATATCCTTTAGTGCACTCTTGTGTGTCATCCTAGCTTTGTCTTATATTTGAGCTATCCTTAAGCTAGGTTGAGGGATTATATCTTGTAAAAATCTGAGTGTTAAAGCCTTCAAGAGGTTTAAATCTTGAAGAGGTTGTGTAAGAGCCCATTGGAGCCGGAATCCAAGTGTAAGAAGATTGGAAGCTTGGTTGAAGCTTCAAGTTAGTGGAACTTTCACTTGGTTAGGAAGTTGAGGAGACTGGACGTAGGCAAGGAAGTACCGAACCACTATAAACCCGAGTTTGAATTCTCTAAACTCTATCTCTTTACTTTACTTATATTGTGTTTGAATTTGTTGTGATTGAAAATATTCCCCCCCCCCCCCAAAACCCCTCCTTTTGGGTGTTTTTCTTAACTAAGCATAGCCTTTGTTTTCTCACATTTGACTCACATACTTTGGTATGACCATGAATCTAAAAGTGCGTAGACAGAAATTAGTGGCTCTTCTAATTCTTCATTGTTGTCAAACTGTTGATCATTTTTTGTTAATCCAACCAATAAATCTAATGTTTTTTACATTGATGGCTTAACACATACTTTTCATCACAATAGTAGCATAACCCCTTACTACATTTGTTATTCATTTCTACTTATGAGATTCTCTTAATTGGAGTTAAGGAATGTTGTGTCTTTTATTTGAATGGCTTGCCAATTGAAGGGGTTGGTTTCCATTGCATCTAGTTGTAGGCCTTTTGAAGCACTAAGTTCATAGCTTCCTCTTGTAGCAAAGCTAAGTTCATGGCTTATACAAGGAGGTTGGTTTGAACATGGAGATTCCATTGTGGATTTTTAGTTGTAGTCCGCTAAAGAACAACTAATGAAAAACTACTTAGTGAGCCCTTTTGTTCTACTCATGAGTGCTTCAAACTCTAATTGATACAATTTCACACTACTGGTTTATTGCAAGTTAGTATCCCGACAACATCCTCATATATGCTAAGTCCAAAATGCTATATAACATTCTTTGAGAAAATTTCCCAAGGTACTTGTGCATTACTTATCTCATAACTTTGAATCCAATCAAAGGCCCTACCTTCTAAATTAATGGAAGCCACATACACCTTGTCATCTTCTACCACTCCATGGTAACAGAAAAACCTCTCACATTTGAACACTCATCCCTAAGGGTCAATCCCAAAAAGCTTAGGAAAATTAATCTTACAATACCAAGCTTGGAAGTTGTTATTATGGTTATGGTTTGTCCAATTGTCATTGTGGTGCAAGGTCTCACCACGATCTGGCTAATAAGCCACAAAATTGTTACCAATCTTATCATACTTTAAATTCATTGCAACCACCCATTGGTGTAGCTCCTTTAAGGCTTGAGTTTGTTGTAGGACCACTTCAAAATAAGAATCTAAATTGTCATGCAGTTGCCTCAATGCTTTCTCAATCTACTTCATTTCTTGCCCTCTAGTTCCATTTGCCATCTAGAAGCGAGCAAGATCATCACTCTAATACCAAATGATGCAACCCAAGAAGAAGAAATGAGAATTGATAGAACTTAAATAAGAAAAAATAAGCATTTCATGTCCATGATCACAACAATCATACCTTATTTATCTGCCTAATTGAAGCATCCTAAAATTAGGATGGTCAACGGATTATCAAATCCTTTCCCCAATCTACTACTCTTAATTATGGGAAGGTACATAGCATATACTGAATCCAATTGTGGTAAGAGATGATTTGTTGATAGGTCAAACTCGTTTCACTTGAAATTTTTCTAAAAAAATTAATTTATATGATTACTCAAATTGGAAATTATGTTATCTTAATGCAATATAGGTGATTCAAATTTTACTCATTTAAAAATTTTGTTTTATTATAAAATATGAGATTTTGTACCACTATGGTAACTTGTGGATGATCATCCATAAATATCTTTTGTAACTCTCTATAAAAGGGAGAGACCCCTAATGAAATTTAAGAGAGTTTCTTCATGCATTATATTCTCTTCCTACATTCTAATTTCTCTATCTTGTTTTCTTCTCCTTTCACTTTATAATTTTACAACACGTTATCAGCACGAATAGTCTCTACAAAAGAAATATAAATATTTTACTCTATTCAAATAAATAAGAAAGAATAGAAAAACGTTCTTCCCTTCAGAGAAATAGAAAGATTTTATCTCTTCTTTGTCACAAAAAGGTATGTGATAAACTTATATCATGATTTTCTATTTTATTACCCTTTAAGTTCTATTTTCATTTATTTTATTTGAATACATAAATATGTATAATCCCTATAACCAGAAGTTATGGGGTAAATTATAAATTATGAGGTAAATTCATAACCAAAAGTTATGAAAAATATGTGCAATTCTTATAACCAGAAGTTACGATGAAAAATTACAGAATTACAGATACATGACCAAAAGTTATGTATATGATCTCTAATTATTTATTTTTAATTTTACAGTATAACTGGATGTTACACCAAACAATATTATATAGCCAAAAGCTATAAAATAAATAAATGTTCATAGTCTGAAGTTATGTACAAATCTACATAATGAAAGTTCATAACCCGAAACTATGCACAAATCTACCCAATGAATAGTTCATAGCCTGAAGCTATATACAAATTTATATAAAAAAAAAAAAATAGTTCATAGCCTAAGTTATGTACAAATTTAAATATTTTATTGTTCTGACAAAATAATCATGGCCTAAAGCTATGAAAGATATTAACTTTTAATTTCTTTAATTTCTTTTAATTATATTGTGTAACTAGAAGTTATACATAAATAGTTCATAGCCTGAAGCTATGTACAAATTTGAATATTTTCTTGTTTTGACAAAATAATCATAACTCAAAGTTATGAAAAATATTGGATTTAATTTTTATTTCGTACTCACTTATTTTTCACAACAGGAATTATGGAAAACAATTTTTATTAACAATAGTTTCATAACTAGAAGCTATGCATACAATTTCTAATTCTCTTGTATAACCAAAAGTTATTCAAAACAAAATCGTCAATGAATCTTATAGCTATTATCAAATAAGGAAATCAAGTATCCCTGCAGGATCGCGCAAAAACACCGATTTTCCTTCGTCATCATCTCCATGAAGGTTTAACAAAAATGAGCTTTTGATGAGAAATCACCAATCTCGTCCAACTAGATCTGAATCATTCCCTAAAGTGAATGCAATATTGTCCCAAACTCGTGGACGATGACGAGAACGTGGTCGTGGTCGTGGAAGAAATCCCCGATACCATGGTTTTTGTAGTAATAATTCACCAAATTCTCATAAAAAGAAAGTCTCATTGCACCACCAGAAGTGGAATAATACTAAGGTAAAACAAGAAAATGGGAAGTGTTTACAAGATAAACCTCCTAAGAACCATGAGAATAAGTGTTATAGATGTGGTATGAAGGGGCATTGGTCGCGTACTTGTCGTACACCCAAACATGTGGTCAACCTTTACCAAGCATCAATAAAATGAAAGGAAGTTGAAATGAACTTCATTGATAGTAATGGCCGAGTGGATCTAACCCATTTAGATGTTTCAGACTTCTTTGAGAATCCTAATAGGAAAATTGACCATCTAATTGGTGATGGAAATGTTTGTTATGATTAAATGTTATGTTTTTATTTAGTTATTTACAAATAGGTATATTTTCTTATCATATTTGAACACATTGTTTATTGTTCATCTTTTATAGTTTATTTCACATTTTATTATTTATCATTTAAATTCTTTTCTTTATTTATACTTGAAGATACATGGATCTCTCTCATAACTTGATCCATCACTACAATTAGTTTGATTATTGAAATACTTCCTAGTTTTTTTATGTATAAATTGCTCCACACTTACAAAATCAAATGTGTGAGATACTTACGAAATATATAACTTTAAATTATCTTTTCATATTTGTTTTATTGTGTTATATATGTTTTCATTGCTTTTACACAACTTATTAAGTTAAGTTATTATTAATGACTAATATTTTTTCATTGATTTTAATTTTTTTTCTCTATGATAATATTTATTCAACTCTATAAAGATGAAGTCTTTATGACAATGTCTTATGACTTGTTACTTTGATGAAACTCTTGTCTCATTAATTGCACAACATTGATGACAAACAATGTTAATACTATATCAGGTTATACAAACCTAATTAAAAGCTCCAGAAGAGTTTATACTATGTCACTAGTAGTATTTGATTCTATATGAATGACACTTTATACGATGATAGATCCAGAAGAATCTTGTAAGACCAACTTGGTCCCCCGGGGTAAAAGGTCATATGGATGTACATTACAAAACCAGAAGTTTTTAATTAGTGACTAGTCTACCTATACACTTAAAAGGTAGAATGACATGTTGTGCAGATTATCATTTTAATGATACAATTTTCTCGTCGTTAGGAGGAGAAGAGCTAGTTGCAGAAAAACGACATGAAATTATTTGGAATGCATTGACTTTGACTCATCTTGATCCTCATACAAATCAATGTGAACTAGAAGTTCAAAGGATCATTCATTTGCAAAATCTTACGAATCAATTACAAGATGCATTCATTGATACAAAGAAAGTGACAAAGTCATATATCCCGGCTACAAATACTCCAGCACGGATTAATGTCCCTATAGGACAGTTAATAAATTAATCTAAGATATGCTTAAAGCATGGTAGACCTATTGGCTCAAAGGATGTAACTCCCAGAAGAGGGGAACCCGAGAAAAAATTGACACTCTAAAAGAGGCCATAAAAAATAACTGATCAATTTAAAATTGATAAATCTATAGCCCCAAAAGAGGCACAAATAATGCAGAAGCCCCTGAAGAGGCACATATTGAATAAGAAGCCCCTAAAGAGGCACATATTGAACAAGAAGCCACTGAAGAGGCACATATTGAGCAAGAAGTCCCTTAAGAGGCACATTTTGAGCAAGAAGCCCCTTAAGAGGCACATATTAAACGAAAAGCCCTTAAAGAGGCATATGTATCTGGAAATTGTGAGATCTCAATAAGTTATGTATACACGGGAGAAAAATGAGATCAAAATAATATTATTATTAACAATATTTTCACTTTCCAAGTCGCCTCCAATATCATAAGAAATGATAAAGATCCCGAACCACGAAATGTGGAAGAATACCCGCATAGAAATGATTAGCCAAAATGGAAATAAGCTATACAAGCAAAGCTAAACTCATTAACAAAATGATAAGTTTTTGGGCTTGTAGTCCAAACACCTAAAGATGTAAAGCCTGTTGGGTACAAATGGGTATTTGTACTAAAAGCGTAATGAGAATAGTGAGATCATAAGATATAAAGTGCGATTAGTAGCACAAGCTTTCTCGCAGAAACCTGGTATTGACTACAAGGAAACATTCTCTCCTATCATGGACGCAATCACATTTTGTTTCTTAATTAATTTGGTAGTCCCAGAAGGACTAGATATGTGTCTCGTGAATGTTATTACAGTATATTTATATGGATCCATGGATAATGATATATACATGAAAATCCCTTAAAGATTTAAATTGCTTGAAGCAAATTGTACAAAGCCTCGTAGCATGTACTCAATCAAGTTACAACAATCCTTGTACGGATTAAAGCACTCTGGATGCATGTGGTACAATCGCCTTAGCGAATACTTGCTAAAAGAAGGGTATATGAATAATCTTATATACCCATGCATCTTCATTAAGAAATCAGAAACCGGATTTGCAATTATTGCAATGTATGTTGATGACTTAAATCTTATTAGAACTCCTGAAGAGCTCACAAGAACAACAAATTACTTGAAAAAGGAATTTGAGATGAAAGATCTTGGAAAAACAAAATTTTATCTTTGCCTATAGATCGAGCATTTTCAAAATGGAGTTTTAGTACATCAATCAACATACATTAAGAAACTTTTGAAGCATTTTTATATGGATAAAGCGCATTATTTAAGTTCTCCAATGGTTGTCGGATCACTTGATGTGAAAAATGACCCATTTTGACCTTGCGAAAAAAGATGAAGAATTACTTGGTCTTGAAGTACCATATCTTAGTGCTATTGGTGTACTTATATATCTTTCCAATTGTATACGTCCAAACATTGCTTTTTCTGTCAATTTATTAGCAAGATATAGTTCCGCTCCAACTCGAAGATATTGAAATGGTATCAAACATATATTGCGTTATCTTTGTGGAATTACTAGTATGGGTCTATTTTACTCAAGGGAATCAAAGCAACAATTGCTTAGATATGCAGATGCAGAGTATCTTTCAAATCTATATAAAGGTAAGTCACAAACATGGTATGTGTTTAATTACAATAGTACTGCTATCTCATGGAGATCTATCAAACAAACAATGGTGGTTACATCATCAAATCATTTAGATTTTCTTGCAATTCATGAAGCAAATCGTGAATGTGTATGACTAAGGTCAATGATCCAACATATACAAGAAACATGTGGACTACCTTCCATCAGAAGCAATGCAACCAAGTTACATGAAGATAATGTTGTTTGTATTGCACAAATTAAAGGAGGATTCATAAAAGGTGATAGAACTAAGCATATCTCCCTAAATTCTTCTATATTCATGAGCTCCAAAAGAAAGGTGAGATCGATGTTCAACAGATTCGGTCATGCAATAATCTAGCAGATCTATTCACAAAGGCGTTACCTTCGACCGCATTGAAAAGTTAATGTATGACTTTGGAATGCGAAGATTGAGAGATCTACCATTTGAAATGTTGAAAAAATCATAATCATGTTTACATGAGGGGGAGAATGATAATATGGATATACCGCACTCTTTTTTCCTTCATCTAGGTTTTTGTCCCATTGGGTTTTACCAACAAGGTTTTTAACGAGGCAGTTATAGTAATCCAAAAGAATGTTGTACTCTTTTTCCTTCACTAGGGTTTTTCCCATAGAGTTTTTCCTAGTAAGGTTTTAATGGGGCATATTCTTATGATCATCCAAAAAGGAGTGTTGTAAAATATGAGATTTTGTACCACTCTGGTAACTTGTGGATGATCATCCATAAATATCTTTTGTAACTCTTTATAAAAGGGAAAGACCCCTAATTAAATTTAAGAGTTTTTTCATGCATTCTATTCTCTTCCTACATTCTAATTTCTCTTTCTTGTTTTCTTCTCCTTTCACTTTATAATTTTACAACATGTTTGATTAATTCCTTTTGTTTTTTAACTCCATGTTGGGTTCTTGAAAAAAAAAATAATAATAAAGAGGAAAAAAAATAAAAAGAAAATAAAAAATAGATTTTAATAACTTATTTTCACATTTTTTTTAAATTGATTTTTTTCAATATAAAAATTAAATAATTTTAAAATGTATTAGTTCATAATTAATTCTAATTACATCTTATTTTATTCATATCTTTTACTTTTTCTTTAGTATTTTTTTTTTCTTAACATATGTTTTTCTAATGTGTGGAAAATATGAAAAGTAAATAAATATAATTAATATTAATTAGAAAGTTATATATTTTAAAATTAATTTTTATATAAAGAAATTAAAATAAATGAAACATGTTTGAAATAATTTACAAAAATAATTTATTATCTTTCAATTTCCTTTATTTTTTTTCCTTGTTTCTCTAATTTTTTTAGCATTTTTTTTCAAATTTCTCGAAACCAAACATACTAACAGTAAATATAACAAAAGAAAATCATTCTCCTTATAATTTGTTTTCCTTCAAACAAAAAATTAACTTCTTGAAATCACAGAAGCAATTCCTTGAAATCAGTGGATAAATATTGGCATGGTAGGTGGGTGAAGCCACAGGTGTGGATAGGGTTATTCCATTTTAAACTAGGTGGGTGTTTATTAGAAAACCTAGTCAAACTCAACCTTGAGGTCTGGATGCCAACCTCATCACCAAAATTAATTTCAATTCCCTGCTTACCTAATCATCTGCTGTATTAAAAAGGCTAATGTTCTGATTGATGTTTGATGTTTTAGAAAACTCCTAATGTGCATAATTCTAAATAAAAATAATAATCAATATTATCATATGTGTATATATGGATATTTGAGATTTGAGACCTTTATTTCATCTGTACATTCTATGCCTTGTCTTACCAGAAGAACCTCCCTCTAAATTTTTTGGTTCTTACTTTGGGACTTGGTAGTGGAAAATGAATCCTTCCATAAAAATGAAAAAAAAAAAAAATAGAAAAAAAGGCACATAGTCACCACAGAGACAGGAGAACCAAAATACTATAAACGGTGCTAAGGGAACATTCCGATCGACGTGCCATTTTTGCCTTGTAGATAGTTCTCGATTTGTACCAGTACCTGACCAAAGAGCCAATGAGTGGTATAAGATTAGGCAAGCACAGCAGTACAGTAGAAACGGAGACTTAAAAAGGATTTTCCAAAGCTTATCTGATTTGTTAAGCATTTTTACTAGAGGAGGCTGCATTGTGTTGCGGGTTGTGTGGATTGTGTTTGCAGGATAACAGTGGTAAAGAAAAGTATTCAAGTGTTAAAGGAAGACGAAGAGAGACCTCCATTGCTATAGCAGCAGGCGTGATATCAGATATGTCTTCAAGACCCAACCTCGCAGCAATATCTGGAAAAAGACAAGGTTCCTCAGCACTCGCATACATTCACAGAACAGAACTTGGTTCGATGATTAAATTTCATGCCTCAACATCCTACCATGTTGCATTCATCTAGGTCTTGGGTGTCATAGGACATTTCATAAGCCTTAAATCATTGTTCCAAATGTTCTCTGAATTCATCTTGGTTCGACAATTAATATAGATGGAACCTTTACACCTAAACATTGATGGCCTTTCTAAGTAGCTAAAGATCAAACGATAGGCTGTCTTCGAATTGTTCCAAGAAAGCAAAGGAAGCCAATAAGCGGCCCGCAACACAACTAGGTCCTATATTCCCCACATTCATTTCATTATAGCATTATATCAATAGTAATTGCAGGGCAAAGAAAAGAGTTGTTCTTTTCAAGCCATCTCCAAATTCCACTTTTCCCACAACTGAAAAGCAATCATGTCTACCAACATTCAATGGGAAATAATGAAAGAGCATAGAAGACGAGATCAAGAACAAGTCAAACTGCACATAAGAAGACATACGCTGAAGAGAGACTGTAGCATCAGCATTGGCATAGGCCTCAGTTCTCTTTTTTGAAAGGGTAAATAGTCCAACAAAAGCCTGCAGAGAAGTTGAGGAAAATGTCAAAACCAGTACTCAAATTTTAGAGCTGTTTCTGACTCGCTATGATTCTTTGTCAAACAAGAAAAAATAAAGGAATTAATAATTATTCTGGTGGAAAGGTCGTATAGTAAAATGGAATTGGTAACCACCTTTGTGTAAGCATCGCCTGATTCAAAATGCAGAAGAGGGCGAGAATCAGTTCCTACAGCAGCAATTCTCCTTGCCAATGCGTCCAAAGGTACATCCAAGAAGACAGAGACTCCCTGCTTCATATATTTCCTGAAAATTCAATAAATAAGAACAGAGCTCATTTAACAACCAATAAATAAAATATAGATGATAAAACGTCAAACATTCATTTTTAAGATATCTACAACCCCAGGATACCAGTTGATTGGGCGGACCACTGCACCACCACCTGTGGCAACAACTTGCTTGGGAATTGAAGCCAACTTCCGCAATGCCTCACTCTAAAGAATAGAAATTATTAGTTTCTGCATCAAACAACTACACCAATAGGAAAATCAACTCAAAATCAAAATTACACATAAGATCATATTTCTCAAAAAGAACATAATGATTGTCAGTAACATAGGTAGTGCATGCATTGCCTTTATTAAACAATTCTATAGCTGAAGGAGACTGCAGGAAGGGTTTCCCCAAAAAAGTGTCTCCAGAGGCCCCTCCTGATGAAACAAATTAGTTTATATTCGGAAGGATACTCTGTCAGTTCTAAAAGTAGCAAGGGGTCATGTCAACCCACCAATTCCATTTTGAAACCTAGGACTGTAGTTAATTGCGTTCATGAAGTAGTAAGACTTCTGACCTCCTAACCTCGAAAGAAGCAGCATCTATAGTACCTTGTAAGTGTGTTCTGAAATTACAATTGTTCTTTAGCTATATTAGCATTATGAATGAAAGTTTTTGCAGAAACTTTTTTAAAATAAAAAATAATAATAGCTTAATCTTAGAATATTTCCCCACAACTCTTCTTTAGATTTGCTTGCTTCTTTATAGTATCAAACCGTATTCAAAAGTCTTGTTTTAGGCTTGTGAACTGCTCCAGTTTGATATCATGTTTAAGGTTGATAAACTAACTTCCCGGATGAATCAGGCCCAAGGACATAATCAATGCATACAACATGCCATGCCAATCCCTCTCTAGACAATGATGATGTGGAACAATGAAGGATATGAGTTTCTTACTCAGCAAATAATACAATTAGAAACCCTGACTCCAGAGGAGGAAGATGAAGGATTGGAAGGCGACCTTGATGACCTGTTTCATGCTTTTGCCCCATGTAGAGGGCCCCGTGTACAAGATGACCAAATGGGGGAGATGACTATTAAGCTTGAAACACCAACATTCAATAGAGTTCCACAAGCTGAGGAACTCAGTGATTGGCCAAGCATAGGTGAAAGAATTTTCAACTTCAAAGAAATACTCAAATGATAAGAAAGTCAAGCTAGTTGACACCAAATTAAAGTGTAGAGTTTCTACTACCAGGAACAATCGAGTTAACATGGGAAGGAAAGGCAAAGATTAATGGTTGGGAAAAAAATGAAGCAGAAACTAAAGGAGAACTTTCTATCATCTAATTATGTCTGAAACCTTAGTCAATGTCTACATACTGTTAAAACAAGGGAAATGTCCTTAATCTCTGTGTGTTTTGGTTGATGTCAAAAGCATACTAGCATGGTTAGGTTGTAGAAAAGCAACAAAATAGACATGAAATCTGGGCAGGAGCTGAACTGCAAACTTCAAAAAATTTCTTTTGGCACACCAAAGAGTAATTCTCAAACACAAAGGAGGAGTAGAACAGCCTCATATATGGCCAGAAGCTCCTTCCCATTCAGTTGCTGCAGTTGGAAAATATACCAATGCCTCAAGGTTCAGTGAAGATTCAAAACCAGAGAAGTGGGTTTAATTTTCATTGCTTCAATTTTGGTGATCAAGACCATGTGTTCTGAAAAAACTTGCTAGTGGAGGAAGACCTCCTAGGGATAAGAGACATAGGGCTAAAGAGAGCCAAAAAAGGATCTTTCATGTATAATCCTGCATAATCTTTGGGACTGTAGGCAAGCCTCTAGTGGTTGTTTGGCATGGAATAACAACTATGATTAAGACAACGTGCCTATATGATCATTAGAAAGAAAATAGTCAATAGGAGGGCAATGAAAGCATTTTGTATTGTAGTTCTAGTGAGGCGCTGATTATTCAAAGAAGTTTGCTGCTGCCAAATCAAGAAACCAAGGCATATTGGCTTCCAATCAACATCTTCCACACCACACACAAAGTTTGTGCAAGATAGCCAAACTATTATCAATAATGGAGTTGTGAGGAAGTTATTTCTTAAAAAGTGATCATGTGGTTTGGTCTTTCTTGCTTTCAGTTGTAGGTATGATGGGTTTCAGGGAGAAATGGCTTCGGTGGATGCGATGGTGTATCTCCACCTAGTTTTTCTATTCTGGTCAATGGGACTTCCTCAAGTTTCTTCCAAAGTTCTAAGGGTTTAAGGCAAGGGGCGCACATATTTGTGATTGCTATGGAGGCACTTAGTTGCCTTCTACGGAGAGATGTAAAGGAGGGTTTTCTGTTGGCCTATAAGGTGAAGGGTCGAGGCGGTGAAGGGGCTCAAGTGTCTCACTTCTTGTTCGCCGATGACACTTTGGTTTTCTATGGGGCTTCTCAGGATCAAATGATGTATTTAAGTTGGACACTAATGTGGTTTGAGGCCATTTCGGGGTTGAGAATTAATTTGGATAAGAGCAAGTTAATCCCACTGGGATGTGTGGAAAACACAGAGGCTCTAGCTGCAGAACTTGGTTGCAAGAATGGGAGTCTTCCATCCTCTTATTTTGGATTGTCGTTGGGTGCATTCTTATAAATCCTTGGCTGCTTAGGATGGAGTGGAGGAGAGGTTTCGAAAGAAATTGGCAAGGTGGAAGAGCCAATACATCTCCAAATGAGGGAGGATCACCTTGATTCAGAGCACTTTTGCTAGCTTACCCATTTATTTCATGTTTGTGCTTTCTTTATCTAAGAATGTCAAATTGAGGTTAGAGCAGATTCAGAGGGATTTTTTGTAGGGAGGTGGGGCTCTTGAGCAGAAACCTCATCTTGTTAGGTGGGCGTTGGTTTGCTTAGACAAAAGCAAAGGGGGGTGGGGGTAAAGTGTCTCTCTACTCTAAATAAGGTGCTTTTATGCAAATGGAGTTAGACGTTTGCAAATGAGAGAGAAGCCTTTTGGAATCAAGTGATAAGGGAAAGTATGGGGAGGAGTAAGGGGGTTGGTGTTACAAGGAAGTGAGGGATGGGTATGGTGTGCAGTTGTGGAAAGCAATTAGTAGGCTCTCTTTTGTGGTGGGTAATGGTCAAAGGGTGAAATTTTGGGATAGATGGTGTGGGGCTGCACCTTTTCGTGTTTTATTTCCAACTTTATTTGCTCTAGTTGTTTCCAAGAACGCTTGGGTGAAAGATGTGTAGAGTTCCACTAAGGGAGGGGGGAGTTGGAGCCTCCAATTCTCTAAACCTTTCAATGATTGGGAGGTGGATGAGGTGCACAGTTTTTTACTGGGCCTCAATGAAAAGAGTGTTTAGCGGGATGTGGAAGATATGATGCTTTGGATAGAGACTAAATGTGGGAAGTTTTCTGTTAAGTCTCTCTACAAAGCCTTAGTTTCAAGCCCTCCAGTCTCTTTTCCATCAAATGTTATTTGGAAAGCTTGTGTGCAACCCAAAGTGAGTTGTTTTAGGTGGGAAGCAACATGGGGAAAAGCTCTAACTTTGGACCAACTTCAAAAAAGAGGATGGCCTTTAGCGAATAGATGCTACCTTTGCCAATTGCATGAAGAATTGATAGATCACATCCTCCTCCATTGTGCTAAGACAAGGACTTTATGGACATTGTTTTTCTCTCTCTTTGGGGTGCAATGGGTGCTACTAGCCACAGTTAAGGCAACGCTTTTGAGCTAAGACAGGTCCTTTGTGGGAAAAAAGATAAAGAAAGTTTGGAGAGTAGACCCCTTATATATTTTTTAGACGGTTTGGAAGGTAAGAAACAGAATTGCATTTGAAGATGATATATTGTCCATCCAAAGACTTAAGAGTTCTTTTCTTTTCTTTCTTTGGTCAGAGACAAAATTATTCATAAAAGATGGTCCTTCGACTTTAGTTGGTTTCATTGATTGGGTGGGTTCTCGTTGAGTTGGGGTTTTTCTTACTCCTTCATGTTTGACTGTTGTTTGTTCCAGCTGGGGCGGGGGGAAGTGTTTCTACTTTGTATACTTTGAGTCGTTTTGGTGGCTCTTTTCAATACAATTTTATCTCTTTTATTTATCAAAAAAAAATTCTTAAAAAGTGAGAAAAGTTACAGTGACAACAAGGGAAGTAAATAAAAGGGCATTTTTTTATTATGTTCATCACCCTATGATGATCCTTTTAACTTCATTTCTTATAACTCATTTCTTTAATAATTCATTAGAAAATTGGTCATAAATCACTTTGCAAAGTTTTGCTACTGCTTGAATAGACATGAAAACGAAGTTGGGCAAGTTTAACATTCATGATCACTTACAAGACAAGATGTTGTTTTGGAAGTAAAACCAAATATGAAGACATATATGTTTGTGATAGAGTTATGAGAGATCAACAAAGCATCATAGATAGAAATATTATCAGGTCCTGGTGAACAGAGCTTTAGCAACTTTCAATGTGGGAAACTTTTCTTCAGACCATAAGATGATAACAACTTCAGGATGAATTTAAAAACAACAAGGGATGACTGATGCAGCCAGCTAACTAATTAATATTCGGGATGACATTTTTGTCCTTGTCAATTTTGTAAAATTCACAAATAAAAATGTTCTTTTATTAAGTTCAGTTTGGAACTTAGGATTGGAGTTATTATGGTCAGCAAATCTAAATAGAGCTTTCACCACCTAGCCACAAGAAGGAGCAACATTTATGTAACCTTTTAAGTATGTTTTAGAATTAAAAGTATTATAACTATATTAGCATTTTGAATCAAAGTTTTGCAGCATCATTTGTGAAACAAATAAATAAATACTTTACGCTGAAGTGGGTTTGTTTTCCTTCATGATCTAGAGATGTGTTTGAAGACTTCTTTTAGACTTGTGAACTGCTTCACCTCCTAGTACCAAAATCTACCGAGGCCTAATGTATTGAGCTCTAAGTAGGGAGAGGGACTTGTTTCTTTTTTCTCTCTTCCTTTTTATTTGCCTTTTGGGGCTTTTTGTAAATGTTATGTGTACTTTAGTGCACTCGTCTTCTAGGCACTACTACTATATTTGTTGTTTTATCAAAATAATAAGTGAATACATTGTCAATAGAAATATGGACCATATTGTGATATATCCATAAAATTTCAATAGACAAAAGGTGGAGAGAATAATAACATAATATGGAAGGTCTCAAAATAAGATATTCTCTCCTATCATAATATGGAAGGTGTCAAAATGAGATATTTTCTCCAACAAGTTCTATTATGTGATAATATTGAAGTGCAAGGAAAGGGTTTTAACAATTAATCAACTGTTAAAAGAAGGAAGATTCTTCTGAATTTGTGTTGTAAATTTAAGGAGGATAAAAACATGCCAAACCATCTCTAGCTGCACTATTGGTTACTCTAAAATTGCCATTGAGTGAGTGGTGCCTAGATCAACTGCAAAGGTGTTTGATAGTTGGCCTAGGAGTTCAAGTCAAAGGACTAGGAAGGTCGTCTTGAGAATAGAGCTATAAGGGGTGAAAAGACCTCTTTCCTAAATTTTATGGTCTCAACTCTAGGTGTTTAGTTGGGCCTTTTTTTTTTTTTTTTTTTTTTTGCTTCTTTTTACTTTAAATAAGAAAATTGTCTTAATAGAAAAAAAAAATGAAATTTTTTAATTTTTCTTTAATGGAAAGCCCTTTTTCTCTTTTATCTTTTCAACATTTAACTTCTACAATACACAAACCCAACTTCTCACTCAAAATAAAACTAATTAATTCTTGATTTAAAATTAATTCTTGATTTAAAATTAAATCAAAATACACAAAATTTCATGCAATTTGATTGAGAAATGAATTTAGCATAAATTATCAAAACTGTCATCAAGAAAAAACGAATATACTGACATAAGTACTATTTTTTACTATTTTGCCTCTTAATGTTTAAACAAATTTAGATATAAAAGTTTTTTAGGAATCCTTACTAAAAACAAAATCAACAATATAAGAATCACTTAATTTAGATTAAGAAAAATGAATCTAAAATAAATCCAAAGATTTCAAAAATCAAAACAAAGATTCAACCACATGCATCTACTGTTTTTGTCTCATAACTCATCCATTTCTCAACAAAATCAAACTTCTTAAATTTCGGTAAATTTTTTATTATAAAACAAAAGAAACAACATTGAAATCATAAAATTTAGATCAAAAATCAATTTACTACCATTTTTCAAAGCTCAACCCCTTATAATATATAAAAACAGAATTAAATCAACTATCATTAATTCAAATGAAATTTCTCCAATTAGAATTCCACAATGTAATTCACACTCATCTAGAATCAACAATTCCAATTTGAAAAATAAAAAGTTAGGTTTTGATGTTCTCCTCCAAATTGAAAATCCAAAAATTAATAAATTAATCTCAATAATTGAATAGATATTTTAATCACAAATTCATAAATTAAAAGATGCACCAATGAGCAATCAATGAAACTTAACCTAAAAATCATTTAACATTCTCTTAGCAATCAAGCATGGTTAGAAACCCTAATTACTACCCACCAACAATCCTAAATTAATTACATAATTAATCATCATAAAATTATAATCCATTGTGGCATTTTGGGATATTTGAAATAAGTTAGATTAAATTTTTTTTGAATTATTAATTATCAAATATCATATCCTAATTAGATAAAATAATAGCATAATAAATTTTTGGGATTTGAAATAATAATATTACTATTTTTGGAGGAGAGTGTTTGAAAAACAAAGAATACACAGTAAAAATTGAGAGTTCTAAAGAATGAACTTTCAAAAAAATATCACATCTGCAGTAGACAACATAAGGAAAAATGCTGCCAGTAAATATAAATAAACTGTTCTTAGACAAACCTCATAATCTCTGAAGAATTTCTCACCACACTGATTAAAGATCTGAGACACAGATGTTCCACCTACAGCCTTCTCCACAAAAGTGTCACTGAAACACCAATATAATTGTTAATGAACATATAACAAGCTACAGTAACATTTGATTACAAATAGAATGTGCCTGTCAAGTGAACAGTTTATGGTAGTCAGTGGACCATATTGCTTGGGCACATTAAAGTGAGTGAAGTTCCTATGTGCTGCACATTTTAGAACCCTATCCTCCATAGAATATGGTCAGCACTGCTATATCTCCTTTTTGAATATTATTACTTTAGACATACAACAGAGCATGCACCATTTGTACCCACATATGAAATCAAAATATCAAGCGCCATGATAATTTTGTTACATACATGATAAATCTACAGGATGATTATACAAAATATTGCACACATTTTCAGCTGCATTTTAGATTTGTATTTAAATATATTTCTACATCACAAAACCCAACTTTTAGAGATGGCCATATACCATACTTGCACTAGATACCAATACTCATGTTCTGATGCTACTGGAAGATGCCAAGAACCAACTGACCATGCCAGATGTCCTCAATGGAGAAAGACAAACTAGATGGTAGATCCAACCTAACCACAACTGCCTCTATCCCTAGCAGTAAACCATGGCACTTGGAACCATATTTGTCACCATTTTATTAGAGGTTCCCCAGAAAACAAAACAGAGTCAAGGCTCAAACCTGTCAACAAAAGAATATCCCAGCGCTTCTGACAAGATCTTGCCCACCGTTGTTTTCCCGGATCCCATCATTCCTGAATTTCAGTCACATAGAGTTGAATCACTAGAATAAATTAAAATGTTATCTCAGAAGACAGGTTTGAGAAAGGGAACTGACCAACCAGAAATATGCAGCGCCCATTTAAATTTGAGGCAACCTCCTGCCCTTTCTTCTGTGGTTGTATCAGCAACCATTAAAATGGATGAACAAAATTGAATTATATTGACCAAAAGCTATGTTCACACTTTGAGAGCAATCAAATACAAATATATAAAAGTAAAAGTAAAAATAAAAATAAAAACTCCCCGAGCTCAAATAATTTTATTACAAAATTTAATACCTGTAACAACCAATTCCCATCAAAACAAGCATAGAAATTTCCCGATTCCACAGCAGGAGCTACAAAATGGTGACAATAGAGATTGATAATCAATTATCATACAGCATGAGGTTTCAATAAACTTGATCCAGAAAAATAATAATAATAATAACAAAATATTCAGTTACTCTGGCGTCAACAATTTTAGCTGTTTCATGGCAAGGTGATCCTGGAACCCCTTGAAGCCATAAAAATTTAGCAAATACATAAATACAGTACATACCCACAAGCACAAAACCTCAGAAAGAACAGAAAAAACAAAATGGAAAGTCAATTTAGTGTTATAAAAAAAAATTAAAAAAAAAAACCCTTAAATTACGGAATGATGTAGTGGATTATCTCAACCAAGATTAAGAAATCAAATAGCAATCAGAGTTTAAATACACAAATTTAGAAGACTAGTAATCAGATCGAATGTTACCATATTGGTAATTAAAAGATCTAATTCAGTAGAAGGAATTTTTTCAATTTCTACATTTATTTACCGCTTATATTAAAACAGACCAGCACATTTTTTAACGAAAATATTTTTTTCGCAAACACACCAACCCAAGCATTTCAAATACTATTTCAAAATTTCACCTACCACAAAGTGGGAAACATACACATCGTATTTTATAATAACAATACAGTTAGGCCGCGTTTGGATGCTAGGAAAATCAGAAGTAGACTCCAAATCGATATGAAGCTGAAAAAGTAACTTTTTCCGATTTTGATTGCAATGTTTGAATGTGAATGTCTCTGCCCTCTCTCTATCATACAAAAACTCACAGAGAATATTCAAACGATCACATTGAACAAAAACTCAAAACATGAATCAGATGCGACAAAAGATGTTTACAGTTCACACTGACCTTTAGAATCCTTACAGTAGTGAGATGAAATCCCCAAAGACACTCGTCTCTGCCGACTCGAACAGCTTCTCCATTGCAAACTAATCAACTTATCTCTCCGACCTCTCTGCGTTAACCCTACGATGTCGTTCAATCTCCTCCCGCTCTTCTCCGATCCAACCCACGTCAAAAACTCCAACGCCGGCATTCTCGCAAAACCTCACGCGCTTTCTCCACAGAATAAATGAATTTTCACAGAGTTCTCGATTTTCTAGCCTTCACGCTCTCATACCATAGCTGCAATATAGCACAATCGCACTACAGATCAGGATCCATACGAAAACCAATATACCGAACCTCTGTATCTGATATTTCCGACAAAAAACAAAAAACAAAAAACTTAGACAGCAACAAGCTACTAGCTTCAGCTTCGTAGATGAAGAAAAATAAGGAAAAAGATTATCATGTTTCACAGGAAACAAACAGAAAAAATGGCCCACCATCAAGGTGATGCGGCGCACAACTGAAGAGGCGAAGCAGGTGCGCATGATAGCAAAGAGAGGAAGGGAAGGGGAGGGAACTTTTTTTTGGATTTATTAATTAGCTGCCTACTGGAAGTCTGGAAGTAGGAACTGAAAATCCTTTTTCATTTTTTTGTTTTTTTAATTTCATCTTCTAATGTTTTATCGTCCGAGTTTTTCAATCTCTCGAGTGACGATATTTTGGATTCCGTTTAAGATTCTCGCTGGCGGGATGACACGTGGTGATTTCTGGATTCGAAAGTAGGCGTTATCAATGTTGTCGCCATAGGATTGAGTGACGTGGCGAGATTCTGCCGTCGATTTGAATTACGGAAACATCTCGCGTAGGTTGATTTTAGGGAAGGTCGATCTGATTATTCGGACACATTTGATCGTTTTTAATAACCGTTTTTAAGAATAATTTTTGGTATTTTTAGAAAAAATATTGTGTTGGGGAATTGAATTTTAGAAAATAATTTTTGTTCTCAAAAATTTCAAATATATATATGGTTTAGTTAATAAAAAAATTTTAGAATAAATAAAACAAAAAATATGTTTGATAGTTGTTCTTTTAATTAATAAAATATTTTCTTCTATTAACTTGATGTTGTAAATATATAAATAATTTTTATATGTATAATTCATTTAAATTAAAAAAATATTATTCTATTTTAAAATTTTTATACCAGTTATAATTATCTTAAAGGAATTATGACTTTATAACTATGTATAAGTATATTAATTTCAATAATTTAAGGAAGAAAAAAAGGCTTGCGGGTGGGGGTGTGGTGGTTAGGTGGAGTTCACCTTCGTGGAAACACAAAAAATACTAGAAAAAAAAAACACATTAAACAATCTATTTTTTGAATAGTAAAAAGAATAATGAAAACATCTTTTTATTGTTCTAAAAAAAATGGTTTTCGATAATATAAAGAATACAAAAAAAAAAACAAAAACACACCCCCTTCTCCAAACATGTTTTTAGTGTTTTTTGTTTTCAAAAACAGAAAACAGTTCTTCAAAACAACAACCAAACAAACCTTCAAATGACCAAAATGTCATTCAATTTCAAAGTCTCATTAATGGTATTATGGTAATCTGCATTACATAACCACCTATTTATTTTCTTTTGCCTCTTCTAATTGTTTTCAATAAGTTGAAAATTAAATTCTTATATGTATGGAATCATGTATATTAAAAAAAATCCCATTAATTTACTAAATTATATTAATAAATACAAATATATATATATATATATATATATATATATATATATATATATATTAAGAATTCTAAGATTTCATTTGAGGTAATAATTTTGATAAACAAAAACTTTATTAAAATAAAAAATTTGTTTCAATAAAATTACTCAAAAAGGTTTAATATATTTAACTTTGATGTTTCCTAGAAAATTAAAAAATCAAAATTTAATTAGTTTGATGGTGTTTCAATATAACAACTTACTCTCAATCGTGTAAATATTGTCTACTCTGAGCTTAAGAGACCCTTACGATTTTAAAATGCATCTACAAAGTTAAGAAAAGTTCATACTTTTATGACGTTAGAAATTTTCTCCCTATCTGTTATGAGATATCACAAATACCCACAGGGAATGTTTATTTGTTTAACCCTTTAAATCTACGAGACACAACAAGAACATTATGTTTGTAGGGGGGTTTGTAATATTCTCACATCAAGAAAAAGTTACCAAGGCTATATAAGTATAGGTTTCTCTTAACTTTATAGATGCATTTTAAAGACTTGAGAAGCCCTTTGAGCCTAAAGGAAGGGGTCATTACATTCAATTTTTAAAATATATGAAAATTTTTATTTAAAATTGTTTAAATAAGTAATAATTTTCTACTAATTTTTTAATGGTAAATTGGCATGAGTAGAAGAACTTAAAAATAACCCTTTTTTATTTATTTACTTTTATTCACTCCCTAAAACCCACTCCAAGAGCGTGACAATCATTTCACATCTCAATCCCAAAAGCTCAAATTAGAATGGTTTCCAATTTCCAAATTTTTGTTCAAAGTAATAAAATAAATAAATTATATGATCCTCAATTCTTAACTTTAAAAACTAAAGTGTTATTATCCAAATAATGCAAACGAGAATTAAATTTTAACATCTAAATAATGTTCAAAATAAAGTTTAAACCAAAATCATAACAAAGAAAAATTCTTCAACCTAGCCATCACTCCTCACCCGAACTAAGGGTACCTGAAAAATTATCAACGAAGGGAAATGAACTCTATAATCATTTTCATAAAAATGTTTGAGTTTGACATGCTAATACATTCAAAACTTTTCAACCAAAACATTTTCATATTTATGTCAAAACAGTTTCATATCAAAACTAAATCAAATACATTTAAAATATTTTTACTCTAGTTATCAAATAATAAATGATGTCCATTTAGGTAAGACTTCACAAATGAGTAGTTAACCTCAAATTTGTTTATTTTAATATTAATAAACTAAATGTCAATAATTATAACTCGTTGATTAGGATCATAAAGTCAACTATTATAACCAATTGACTAGGATTGGAAATGTCAACAATTATACCTGGTTGATTAGGGTAAAAAATATCAATAATTATAACTCGTTAACTAGGATCATATAAATCAAAGTCAAACACTTTATTTCATTAATTCGAACTTATAAAACAAAACATCATATCTCCACAATTTTTCATTTTTATTCATAAACAAAAAAAAATGTCCAAACATATTTTTCATACAAAACATATATTTAATTTATGCATAGAAATAAAAAATAATATTTTTACATATTTCAAAATACAATATAAAAAAAAATATTTTCTTTTACAAAATCTATATTAATTTCTCTTATCTCAAGAAAGCACTCAAAAATCTTGGAGAAATAATCCTCTACTCCTCCCCTAACATAACATTAAACACAACTATTAATATTGATTATTCATCTACACATAAAAATTTGACAATCCTAAAAACATTCTATTTAGTATCATTAATCCTTCCTATGCTAATGTTATTATCATTAAAAAAATCTATTTTCAATAATTTATTTCTCTTTTTTAATTTATCTAAATTAAATCTTTTAAAAATATTTAGTTGCATTAAACTAATATTACTATTATTTTATTTATTAATCTAAAAATAAATATTTTTATTTTTATTAAGTTTCAAGTCCAATACCCAATCAACCCATTACCTTCTTATTTTCAATACACGCACGAAGCCCTGAAAGTAAAGACAATCAACCTCATGTGTTTTCCCCTTATTGTTATTATAATAATAATATATTTGCATATACAATTTTTTCCATACCTAAGTCTTTTCCCAGCAACGCACCGGATCCTCCTTTTTTTTTTTTTAATCCCAAAACACTAGATAGGCCCTACACGCCTCTCATTATATATATATATATATATATACTTTTCTTCCACATCCAAAATTATAATTTATTTTCTTTTTTTAATCTATTAATTCGAATGTTCAAAATTTTCTAATCTTTATTTATAACTCTATTTATATTCATAAAATTTTCATTTTTTTGATTTAAAAATTAATTTAACAAACCCTACTCTAAATTGAAATTTTTTATAACAAACATTACTCTAAATTGAGATTTTTTAAATAATATATAAAGTATTCAAAACTAATTAACGAATATAAAATATTAATTTAAATATTAAAATCTTACCAAAAAAACTAATCTTCAATCCTAAACCTCCAAATTTTTAACCCTATATTGCTCTATATTCTCTGATCCCTCTTATTTTTATATAATAGGGTTTCCTGAATAGAGAAAATGAAAATAATCTAATTTATATCTAGGACTTTAACTATGAAAATATATTTTTATCCTAATTAAATTTATTTAACTTTTTTTTTTTTAAATTATGTTTTCACCCTTAAATTAGGTTTGGGGCGTTCAGTGGATATGATTTTTTTTAATTTATTAAACTTATAAAGTAGAAGGTTCTATTTCTTAAATATTTTCGGTTATTTTGTTTTTCCTTTGATGATTTTCATAATATTTTTCCTTATTTATTTGTTTATTTTTAACAAAATTAGTGATTAAATAAAATAAAGTTTGGCTTGGAATTTCATATAATATTCTTATTTGCAACGAAAATTAAGGGTTTGTAACCCTTATTTATTATTTTTAGAAAGAAATTTTGTTTACAAACTTAACTCTAAATATAGTTTTGTACTTTTGTTGGTACATTTGTTAGAAAGCATTTTGTTATGCAATATTCCCAATCTATTTTTCATATTTTTAATTTAAAAAAAAAAAGTGAACGAAAATTAAAAATATTTAAATTTTAAATAAATTATTTTCTAATTAATTTTCTTATTTTTCACATAAACCAATCTACAAGATCTTCACAACTTTCAATAATGTACAAATGCATTAATAATAAAAATACATATTTCTTACATGATTTAAAGTTGGTTTATAAAAGAAAATGATTTTTTGAAATATATTTTTTATGAAATTATTGTCATTGTTATTATTATTGTAACAAATATAGTAATTTTATATAATAATAAGAAAAATAAAAGTTGTGCGGACACACACACGAGTAAAATATAATTTTTTCATTATGTTTTAATTATAAGTAGAGATGTCAACTACTCACAACATTTCAATCCCACTCTAATTATTTATTTACAAGCTTGTCCCGAGTTTGAAGTGGAGCACGCGTAAGAAATTATCATACTCATCCTATTAGGAGAACAATAGGATCGATTCCTAAAAATATATCCCTCTCGATAGCATTTCTATTTGTTGAACTCAAAAACCTTTTTAAGTTAAAAGTAACATCAATATATTCTTAAAATTATATTATTGATCATAATTTTTTGTTTGAAAAATAAAAATTAAATGTTATTTGTTTTTTATTTGTAAAAATAGATTATAAGGAAAAATGATTAATTGATTAAAAGAGATGGAAAGAGTCCAAATTTATAAAACTAACATCTCTCATTTTTTTACTTTAAGAATAATCTATTTTTAACATAAATACCCTTCAAATTTTCAATTATTTACATGTATTTTTCAAGAAAAAATGGGGGCATTTTTGTCCAAAATGGATATTTTTTAGGGTGAAAAAGTTGGAGGACTAGATTTATAGATAGGAATGATATCATCCCTTCTAATAAAAAAACCCAAGAAAAAATAAGAATGAATCAACACACCTTATGAAACAAACAAAACATATTTGAATTCAAGATGTCTAAAGTCCATTACTTGAATTAACAATTTGACTTTAAAATTCAAGTCATTGAATAATGAGCCAACAATGTGTGGAGAGGAGAGGCTGAATAGTGTTGGGTGGTTGGTGGGATGGTAGTTAGAGCCAAGGGTTGTGCTCCACTCTACCATTATACAAAATCAAATATCCTCAAGTCAACCAAAGGAAGTTACATGATACGTTATTCTTAGACTTGATCTTCTCTTTTATCTTTATTGAGATTATTGACTTATATATTCCTAGAATTAAGCACTAATTTTATTGATTTTAAATTCCTTTAATTGAGTATTTAGGTCAATTTACTTTGTATAACTAAGTTGAGTTTCTATATATTTTCTCATCAACGTAAGACAAATTATCAAGGAAAATAATAAAATTCTGAAAGTTTTTTTTACAGTATTAAGATTATTTAGTAAAATTAACTTAAATTTTATTTTAAATCATCAAATTGACCTATTTATTCTTGTTAATTTTAACTCATATTTATTATCATTAATTTTAAGCAATAAATTTATTTACAAAACATCCTTATTTAAAGTATTATAAAATAAATAAGATAATCATAAAATATTTGTTATGAAAAATGAATCATGGATGTGGATGATGTGTGTCACAATAGTGTCATGACATGTGTCAATAATTATAAATTGTTTATTATAAAAAATGAGTCAAATATGTGAAATCATAAGTTTAATATATTCTTACCAGTACAAGTAAACAAGACAAAAATGATTTGAAAAAAGAAAAAGAAAAAAAACGTGTTCGATATTATTTTAAAGTGTTTTTAGTGGAAGCGTTTTATTTGAAAGTATTTATAGAATAATCATCTATCTAAGTGTTTTTTCAGAAAATATTAAAAATTATTTTTTAATATTACGAGTAATTTTTAAAAATTTTAAAAATGTTTCCTAAATTGTACCAAACACTTTATTTTTCTTCAAAAATACTTTTTAGGATAAGCTTTTTCTTTAGAATGATTGTTATATACCTAATTATTCTTGGATTAAAAGATTGGATCTTGAATTAATTAAGTGCTCATTTTAATTCAAATAAAGATTTGACTAGCCAACACACATTTTGCTTTTCTCCATGGACTATACAATTATTTGGTTAGCCCATGTAGATATTCTCTTCCAATTCCCTATTTAGGAACATGATTTTAATGTCCTTTTGGTCGGCCACTAAGTTACAAATGGAAAGTAAAGACATCAAAATTTATTAAAAGGAAATCCTAGTCACATGGGTGAAAATGTTGAAATAATCTTAATCTTTCCTTTGTTTGTATCCATTAGCAAAGCATATGTGCCTTGTATTTCTCTATTGACTTAATTGAATTTAGTCTTTTTTCTTAAAGATACATTCACAACCTCTAGTCTTTGTACAAGGAGGTAAATATACTATATCTCATGTATGGTCTGACATTATAGTCTCAATTTCCCTATTAATGGCTTTTTTTGGAGAAAGAAAAATCAAGAGAAACATAGTTTTTTTATAGTTCTCAGGGTGTCATCATTTACCAAGAAAGTGAAGAAGTCATCTCCAAAGTTTATTTATTTCCTATCTCTTTTACTTCTTTTTAGTTCAATTTCGAATCATTTTTTTTTTTTTACTTTTTTGTAGTTTAATTTCAAAGTATTCATCATACTAATCTTTAATTGTTCTTTGAATTTAATTTTCCCTATTGGTTTCATAAGAAAGATTATTTTTAAAAAAGTCAACATTCTTTGTTTTTATCAGGCATCCACTTTCTTTAAGTTGTTGTCATAGTTAACCACAAGGGACTTGTATGTTATATTATTTTCAACATCCAATGAACACTGCATCAAAAGTTTTAAGACCTAATTTTCTTATATTAAGGTAGGAGAGTCTTCCCAAAACACTCCCACAGGTTAAGGTATCCTAGGCTAGGCACATGACCCTTTCATATCTCACATAGTATTTTGTCATTTTTTTTTTAAAGAGTATCTTATTTTAAATGTCACACATGGGAGATGATTGCGTACACACGCAAATTCAAGGGTGCTCCTATACTTATATTACATTTATCTTATTTCTTATTTAAGGTCCTATATATTCTTCTACACCATTTGAATCAATGGATTAATTATGTAAGATTTTTTTCATGAATGATCGCATGATTTTCACTAAAGGGTTTGACCCGTATTTCCCTCTATCTTTTTTTAGTCTCTTAGATTTTTTTAGTTAATTGGTTCTCTACTTCTATTTTATATTTTATGAAAATATCTTAGCTTCATATTTGCGTTTAAAAAAAAATACCCTTGTATATTTTGATTAATCATCTATAAAGGTTATGTAAATTCCTTTACCTCTACTAGTTGTACCTTTTAAATTTCCTAAGTCAATATAAATAAGACTTCAAAGTTCTAACTATCTTGCAGTGTCTTCTAAGTTTTCTCCATGATTTTAGATTTCACATGATGTTTATATTTTTATGGTTTTCTAATAATATTTTAAGTATCAATTCAATATTTACCATTTTCTTTATATAAGAATAATTCGTATGTCCTAATCTAGTATGCCACAAATCACAAGAGTCGATCTAGTATGTCAATAGCCTCTAAGTCTACCACCTAGTTTTTCACACTAATGACCATGTTCATCTAAAAGGAAATTACTACAGCTATCACATCAATTTTAGCTATGTCTTAGGTTTTGGTTCTTCATTCCCCTTCTTATAATTGCACTCTTTTGCAAGGTACCCAAGTTTTCTATGAACAAAGCAATTTCCTCACTTCTTAAATTCCGTGTTCTAAGACTTATTCATAGAAGTGGAGTACTTAGATTTCTTATTTCTAGGCTGGTGGTTGTTTTTATTGTTCTCACTATTCTTCAATTTGTGTTCTAGTAGATTAGCCTTGAAATTGAATTCCTTACTTTCTTTGATTTTGTTCTATTCTTCAATCCTAATATATATTATTGTGTTTTTTTTTTTTTTGAAATGTTAGTTCCCTCTTGTGCTCCATACTTTTTTATTATTTTTTTCAGGACTCAAGTAAGGCCTCAAGAAGATACCCGACAACAAAAGACTCATGCAACATAGTATTCTCATTCTCACTAATTAATACATACGTGATAGGCATGGATTTGAAATGATACATCAATCCTTAAGTCATTTAAAAAATTATGAAACTTTTGAAGACATATTTTTAGGTTCTAGCACCTTGACATGTTTTTTGCTCAATTTTCTCATATATCATTCATATTTTTAACGGAGTAATAAACATTCATTGGATAGGACGCTCAAGATCGTATGATGAACTTGTCTGTTACTTCTTTCTTGACATTCGCATAATGAATTCATTGGATGTTTCCGATCAAATGGTTTTTGGAACAAGCCCTCCAAAATCATATTGGATGAACTTCAACCTTGTGTGTTAGCATGAGCTTCCACTTTCTCTCCACAAGCTCATGAGGATTAAGAAGCTAAAACACTTTTTGGCCCCTATGTGTACTTAATTTTCTTAGGTGGGACAAGGAAAACTCAGTGGGTTTAGTTCGGGTGTTTCAATTTGGTGTTATGTATCCAAAAATATACATTTATGCTCCATAAATAACTTCCACCATCTCATAATTCTTCTCCATTTTTTAAACTCACAGTCACTGATGCTGTCTTCCCAATTAATCAAGTGAGTCTCATTCTACTCGAATAATTGAAACATGCATGGCATTAATTTACAAAATTTCACAAGGGTAAGCTTGGGAATCTTTAACAAAAATAAGTCTCTGCTAGACTCCAAGGCAGTCCTTACTAAATAAATAGAAAATGTGGGCAGTGCACTGTGACCACAGATAATAACAAAATGGCTAGCAATTCGCCATACAAAGGGAATTAAAGTCGTAGACGCCAGTGATTCAAAGGAGTAGGCTGTTTGGTGAGGCTCATGCAGCATCTCACCTGCAAATATGGATGGAAATTGAACCTACACCAACCTCACCACCACCCACCACCACAAAGGAAGTGGCCGGGGTTGGTGGCAGGAGAGAACTGATGAGATGATGGTGAGACACGAGGAAGACAGACTCATTCCTGTCCTAATCACCCATCATCCAATCATATCCACCTTCCAGTCATTTTGGACTCTGGATGCCAACAGTCAAATATTACCACCATTTCATAATATATACATGGAGAGATATGAAAGCATCGAATCAATATCTATTGAATTTAAAATCTCGATCATTGATATTTATTGAATTTTAAATCCTAATCTTCGAAAATATATGATAAAATTTCAACTATTAAACAAACATACAATAAATATCGAAAAAATGTACTTCAATATATATATGATACACGAAATGATGTTGAAAAAGTATACTTCATATCCACCTTTCAGTCATTTTGAACTATATAATTACTCATAGGAATTGATAAATTCATAAATATAGAGAATATTTCATTATTTTTAACTAATTATTTTATTAAATTATAAGCAAATAGAATCAAAATATAAAGTAATAATATCATATTACAATCAAATGTAACTAAGATATAAAATAGTGAGACCTAAATTATATATATATAGTTGTACAACTTTCTATGTGTCGTGTTTCCATTGATTTAATGTATAACTGAAAAATATTTTTCAGGATTTGGGACGAGGTCGTGTTCACATTAAGTGTTTTCAAGTTCTTTTTTGCATGAATGATTTGTGTAGCTGTTGAGTACAAACAGTTTGTGTAGCTGTTGAGCACAAGTGGTTCATGTAGCTAAATGTCGGTTGTTGTCTTCTTGTGGTTAACCAAGTGCCCACTTCATATGACACTTCGTCATTATCTTTTTTTTTTTTTTTCTTTTTTCATTTCCTTGTTTACTTTGTATATAGGAATAGAAAAAGAGTTTGCATCCCATCAAACTTTAAGGAAACCATTCTCCAAAATGCAGGATGTGTTTCTTCCCACATAGTAGAGAAATGTGGTTGTCGAAAACGAAATCACAAAAATCGATCATTTTACTCCAATATTAAAAATAATTATTAAATATTTGAATATTTAAAAATAAATAATTACTGTTATAATTAAATAATTTTACATTTGAATATCTTAATTTAATAATTTTTTTTAAATATTTTAAAATTATCGATAATATTATATATATTTGTTAAATTTTCAAATCATGGGGTTTTCAAAACGATAATTACAATGCCTTGAATATTTGATCTTAAGAAAACCTTAAAAATCAAAACTTTTAAATGAATTTTAATTTTTATCATGCTATAATTAAAATTTGGTAAAAATTAGTGTGACATCTAATTAAGCCCCAAAGGATAAATATTTTCAATTTAAAAATTAATCTTATAATTTAAATTATTTTTTTTTTCTCAAACGCAAATGTTTTAAAAATAATTTTATTCATCTTCAAATCAATTTAAATAAGGTCTTTTATCTTTAATGATAATTGTGAAAATTGTTGGTAAAAAGGTAGAGTAATAAAATTACACTAGTTCCTTCGAAAATTGTAAGATGTTTGGCACAAGAAGAAGGGGTTAATCCATATCATCTTGACTTGATTTCTTATTCCTCTATTTTTCTTTTTTTAAGAATATCAAGTTGAGTTATTTTCCTATTTATATCGAATAGAATATGTTAAGCCAAATCTTTTTAATTCACTACTTGTTTTAGAGCGGAAAAATTCTACGGTTTTATAAAACCATGTGCTATGACTTGAATCTATAATTAATCATATTTTTTTATAAGAGCAATTGACAATTGAATCCAATTTTTTCCATTATTTTTGTATTCATAATAGTGTGAAAAAAAGGTCCAACACCAAGTTGTTCAAAAATAGTGATGTTAAGTTTCTTGACCATTTGTCTTACTTAAGATTAATCAATTCCATTTCTTAGTAGGGTAGAGAAATGATATAACTCAATGGTATTTTAAACAACCATATTCATTATGATTTCATTTTAAAACATTATAATAAAATTATTTTATTCGATTCTCTTTCCTCGTATTCTCTTTCTTTCCCTTGTTGGATTCCTTTTTCTATTATTCTAATTCCTATAAAGTTTAATAAATGTGATTAAGCATTAAACATGACACCTAACTATATGACTCTTTTATTAATCCCACTTTTCGATATGTATGATTCGATAATATAATGAGATCTACAATTACAATACTAGGTTTATGCCATGCCATGATCCCATGAAAAAGAAAACAATTAGGTTAACCTCATAGGGGGGGAATATTTTTTAGAAAAATCCCATGATATAAAGTTTTACTTACATATAATTAAGAGAGTTCTTTTCATTTTCGCATGCTGTAAAATGTATTGAATGAATAAAGTCGATAAAATCAACCCTAACAACAACCACAAAGAATGGAAGGAAGGCTTGTGTGGCTCCACATATCTTAACAACTACCCCACCAATTAAGAATGGTAGGAAGCTCTATATAATAATTCCTTAAATTGGGATTGTATTATGATTTCCCAAATAATTAAATCCTTAATATTGCTTTCATTGTGTGAGTAGTAATGGGATTATATAATTAGTGGGTATTATCTTAAGCTTAAGATGATATCTTTCCCAAATCTAGAAATATAAGTCATTGTATAAGGGATAACCAAGTGGTTAAATCCAAACAATACTTTCCCATATGTTAGGTTTATAGGTTGTCATCCAAGCAATACTTCTTTGTAATCAAAGTGGTAATAACTTTAGTAATGCTTCCAAAATTGTTGTTGAAAATAATTTTTTATTATTTAAAATAGAAAATATTTTTGTAATTCTTGGAAAATGATTACAGGCCCATGTGGACATTGACAAACACAAGATCACATTGATTAATTTTGGGTTGACTAAGATTTAATTTTCAAGTTCAATGTACAATTTTTAGTACGAAATTGGAGTCTTTAAGCATATATATGTTGATGTTTTTTATTGAAAACTTCCCCTTACTGCAGTCCCATCAAGGGTTTTGTCCATGGACTCCTTTAGGTTCCATGTGTATGAGTTATGACCACAACTAAGGGGTACTCGGATAACGGGTCAAGTCCCATTAATCCTTTGAGATTCCTCAAAAAGCCAGGCTGCCTTTTGGTTGGAAGGAGATTTTAATTTGAAGTTATTATTCTTTATATATCAACTGAATTAATTAAATTTTTTCATAATTTTAAATTTATAGTCGGTGGTTGACATTGAAACCATTAATGAAGACATCCACAATGAGGGAAAGTCCAAACAGATTAAGACATCCAAAATCTACGCCAACTACCTACTTCAATCAACCAACTCAAAGCCACTGAATCATTTTTGGTATTTTGAACAAGTGGGCAAGACTAATTCTACCAAGGAGGCAAAAATAAGTATGCTTTAAGATTAATGCATAGTTGAATCTTCCCTAATTATTTTATGTTTGGTAGATATTAAAATATAACGGCAAACCCAAAGTAAAACTAACCATTGAGACAAATAACATGAAAGGCTAGGAAAACCAAAATTTAGAAGGCCCATGCTATGTACTCTTGTATAGCATTCATGATACTTTAGTCATTATTTGTCCAAAAATAGTTCAATCTCAGGGCTTTTCAGACAAGTGGGTCGACCTTGAGGGTTTTTAGAAGGGTTCAATGGGGCTCAGAAGCATCCTTGTGGGGGGGTTTGCATGCAGGTCGTCGTTGGAAAACCATGGATGCACCCTGCTGTGGCTTATAAGTTTTACGTATATATCCAAGAGGTGTGTTGAACAATGAAAGAAGGCCATCCAACAACTAGGCGACCCACTATTCTTTGACTAATTTGGCTCGAATTTGATCATTCTGGTGCATGGTTATACGTACTTCCCATCATGAACCTCTTCGATATTCTAGCTAGTCCACCAAGAGGGAGAAAATGAATAGATTTTACTTCATTAATTTGACATCAGCCCTTCACCCACTGCGTCAAATTTAATTTATTCATTACGTAATTAAGCTTGATTAAGAATCAGTTTGATGGTAACTCTACGAATCACTTTTAGTTTAAACAGTATTTATGGAAGAAAATTAGGTATCGGGTAAAATTTAAGAAATATATTTTAAAATTATTTATAATATTAAAAAATTACTTATAATGTTTTATGGAGAAACATTTTATAGATGATTTTTCTAAAAACACTTTTGAAGAAAATACTTTCATTAAAAACACTTTAAATAGAAACACTATCAAACACGCTTTAAAAGATGAAACAAGTCTGCTTAGAGTGTGTTAGATTAATTGTATTTTTATTTAAAATATTTTTAATGGAAACATTTTCTTTTAAAACGTTTTTAAGATAATCACTTATCAAACGTTCTCCAAAAAACATTACGAATGATTTTTCAATCTTATTAATGATTTTAAAAAAAAAAATTTAATATTTTTTAAATTTTATAAAATTCATAATTTTTTATTCAAAAACATTTTTTTGGATTAGAAACACTTCTTAAAATCATTGTCAAACAAACTTTTTATAGAGTTACATCATGCAACCACATGATCTCATTGCTACCACCTGATTTCCGGACTTATAAAAATCGGTAACCTTTTAAGATGCTTATCACCACACATTCATCCTACTTGATAATTTTCTTAAGAAAAACAAATGTGTATATATATATAAATATTCCCTTTTTCTTCCCCTTTTTCCGGCAATTAATTAATTAACATAGAAAATTTATACTAATCACAATGTTGACCAAACTATAAAAGAAAAACTACGTATCTAATTAATCAAGATGAAAACTTAAGCCCAAAAGAGTAGTAGAAGGAAGAGTTAAATTAAGAAGATGCGGGCTTGGTACGTAATGAAGACCAAATTAAGAGGGTAGGTATTGTGATGGTGATGTGTGAACTCAATCACGTGTGACCTAATCACATTGGAGAAGCTGGTGAGAATGGACTAGTTGTTCATGCATGCATGCATGCATGCTTCACTTGCCTTTCTACCACAAATTGATTTTCTTTAAACCCCACATGCTATTTTCTTTATGCTTCTGGATTCTAGTTGTGGACCCAATAAATTAATAGAAGAAAATTGAAGACATCTTCACATCAGAAGATGGTGATGACTCACCATATTGGTATAGTCTCATATTAAGCATGCTTGGCTATAACTAAGAAGAAAATATCACTTTGAATGTCACATTAATTAAGCTTAGAGTTAAAAAATTTATCCAATTTTTAATAAATATTTTTTGAAAAAAAATTAATTAATATTTATCCTTTCTAGTCTTTTTATTCCAAGTAATGAAAGATCTTAGCTATGAGTTTATTTTCATAAGAAGTTCGGGCCCATCTGATAATAATTTCAAGTGATATACAATGTTTTTACTTTCATTAAAGCTATGCTTGGTTCTTGGAAAATTTGAGGAAAAATATGGGGGAAAGAAAATGGGAAAGAAAAGTAGAAAGAAATAAAAAATGAAAGAAAACAAAAAATAGGTTTAAATTCAATAAATTATTTTAATTTGTTCCTTCAAACTCATTTTACTTCTTTTTCTCTATTATATAAAGATTAAATAATCGAAAAATATATAAATTTTTAACAAATTATAATTAGAGTTTATTTTCTTTTGTATTTTCCATAGTAAAACTAAACATGAGAAAACCGTTTTCCTTAAAGCTATAGTTCCTAAAAAGTATTAAGAAAATGAAAAAAAATGTTAAAAAAAAAAAAATTATTTCTCATATTTGATAGTCCCATAAAAAATAACAAAGAAAATAAAATATAATTATAAACTTATGCCTTTTCAAATTATATAATCTTTATATATCGATGAGTTCAAATAAATGAAATGAATTTATAAAAGTAAATAAAAATAATTTATTGGTTTTTAATCTCTTTTTTAATTTCTTTCATTTTTTTCTTTCTTTCTATTTTTTTTTCAAATTTTCCGAAAACCAAACATAGTGTAATAGTTTTTTTCTTCCTTGTTACTTTCGGATAAGCAAACATAGCCAACTTTTTTTTTTTTTTTTTTTTTATCTTTTACTTATTTTTAAAAAAATAAACCATTTTGTCAATTACTCACATGGGAAAACAAAAACTTCACCACTATCACTACCTCAAACCCATACCGCGACAAGATGAGAAGAATAGTGAAACGGGATTTTGAGAAAATGGAAGGTCACTGGTGAAATAAATTAGGGTGAGGGGTGAGGTGGAGAAATAAATTAATCAAAGATGAGAGGATGAGAAAATAAGGAATACAGGGTGAGAATGGACTCGTTGTTCATGCATGCATCACGTGCCTATCCTACTAATCCCCTCCATTCGCAAAATTGTGATCACGCAGACGCACCACCTCCACAAGCCCACCACTGCTCCACAACTACCATCCTTTGCTCTCCTTGCAATTTTATTTTGGGCTGTCATTGGTACCCAAAATGTGCGGGAATAGGAAGGTTAAAAATATATAAATTTTAATTAATTTTAATCTTTTTTTTTATATATTTTTTATAATATTATCAAATATGGGAAAATCATTAACCAAACATAATGAAATAACGTTAATGTTTATGTATGTGGTCACACATTGAGATAACCTTATTTGAGCCCAATAATTTTCTCTACTACTTTACAATGGTGGAATCGGTTAGGCTATATTTGATTCTCGAAAAATTTGAGAAAAAATGGAAAGGAAAGAAAAAGTAAAGGAAAATAAAATATATTCCTTGAAAAATGTTAAGGCTGAGCCATTGTACTAAGTTCCACATTGTTCATAAGTGGCAAATTTATGTCTTAAAAATAATTGGTGGAGACTTGAAGCGTGGAGGAAGGAAAGGAGTTGAGCCCGGATGAGGGAAAATAAAATATAGAGTCCTGGCAAAATGAACATTGCTCAAAATTTTTCCTTTCTGCTTTATCATTTCGTTTACATGTGCTAATCACAAGCTCACTATTACATGAATGCAACTATCATTATGCATTTTTCGGATCCAGAACTGGATCTCTCTCCTCTCTCTCTCTCTCTCTCATGTGAAGAATAATTTTACAACCATAATCTAATCACCAGCTCTTCTTTCCTGGAACCGAGGATGGAGAAGTTTGCCTGGGCTGATTACAATGGCCGCTCATTGTGTATCTTACATGCTGTGTCAGCCCGAGTCAGAAGGAGCAGCACTCATCGAAGCATTTGCTGGAGCTGAATGACTTCTTGCTGCTGTTCTGGTGGCAGTGAACTTAGCTGCTCTGGTGTCAGGTTCAATACTTGCTGCAGCAAGGCTGACTCAATCTCAGGTGGAAGCTGCAACTGCAGAAACAAAGCAAAATTTCAAATGCAAGAAAACATTTGCAGCACCTTTCAAAAGAATATGCATTGAAAAGCCTTTGACAAGTTACAGTTGCAGCACCTTTCAAAACAATATGCATTGAAAAGACTTTGACAAGCTTGAATAATTTCAAGAAATTATGTGTTGAGCAAACTATCTAGGACAAGTTACAGAAGGGGAGGGAGTGGTGTGGGGAAGGTTGGCATCTATTTAAAAAACCACAAACTTCAACCCCAACCACCCGGAAATCCATTTTATATCACAAAATTATAACCTAAAAGGGTAAATCGACAACCCTCTATAGTCCTGTAGCGCCTGCTACTGCCCTTTATCTAACTTAATGATGTCATGTCTTGCTTCTTTTTGCGTGAATGCAAATTGCAATAGGATCAGCAAGCAGCAAGCAACAATTCAACTTGTAGGTTACATTGAGGCAGAAATATCCTTCAAACAGAGCATTCACCCAAACTCTAATATACTCAGCCTAGAGATTCCAAATTCCTATTCCATTTGACATCATATCACACCTAGAGCAGGCACAAGAAAATACAAAGCTGAACCAAGATCACTAATTACCTAAGAGTCTTCTCCTCTTAACTTTGTCCTTTCTCATATTAGCTAAAGTTCCTGGAAATTTACATCTATCTCATGATAATAATAACAATAGTAATAGTAGCAATAATAATAATAATAATACTAAATAAACTCCATACATGGCTTCACTTAGTTACTCCGTAGGAGTGCTATAGAGAATAAGCTTGAATGAGCTTGAATATCTGCTTCTATAGCAAACTCGACTCAAGCAAGCTTAGAATAAGCTTGAACAAGGACACTCCTCATAATAGTCTCCCTGATGCCCACCTGGCCTAGTTTACCCAGAGACCACCTATCAAAATTGAGCTGAAAGTTTCAGCAAGAGCAAGAGTTTATTAAAGAGTATCACTCACTTTACTCTGATTTCCAAAGAAGTAGCCCCCCTAGTGGAAAACAATGGCCTAGAGGTAATGTCATTGAATTACCTGGAGATAGAAACTCAAAAAGCAGTTCAAACCGGAACAGGCTTTGTACCACATATTTTTAGCATTCCCCATATTCTCTTCGAAAAAATTATGCATTTCTTTCCAACCAGATGACCTGAATAGTATCTACAGAAGCACACCTCCTGAGAACTTTACACTTTAACCCAGTAACCAAACCATCAAAGGAGATAACCATCAAATTTGAAACTCCCTAACCAGGACTTAAAAGCAAGCAAGTGAGAAGCTTGACTAAGAGAAACAAGGGTAAGGTTAGTCATAGATTAGCTGCAGGCTAAGCATAGATGAGTTTTGATCCAAGAGGAGAAAACTGAAGGGTACACTGTGGCATAGTAAAGAAGCATCCACAGCTCATTAGAAAGTGATAAGTAACAGATCAAATTGAATAGGAACTCTTTCATCTAGTATGTTCCAATTGTGAGAAGATGAAAACTTAGTGGTCAACATATCATTACTTTGATAGAAGCATACCTGGTGAGCAGTTTGGATTTTGAGAATGGAAGCATGTCCATTTTAGGCTTTCTACTAAGAGTCTAAATAGTTTAGAAGTAGGGATACAAAGATACAGTACATGCATATTGTAATACAAATGGACTAGATATGAACAACCAAGCCAATCCAAGAAGATCAATTATATTTGACCATATCTGGCATGATAGAGGAAAATGAAGAAAAAATACTGATTATTTGTCCATTTCTCCATGCACAATAAACAAATGTCTGTGGCAATAGCCTTGTGGGTGGATTTGGTGTGAGTTAATGGTATCGAGTCTATTGATGCTCTTGCAACTTCTAAGCAAGAAAATTGAAGAAACCAATGCCTTCTGTCTTCCAAATTGAAGAAGCTGATGGGAAAGTGGACCATTCATTACTTCTAGGGAGGGTAGAACGAATGAGAGGAAAGTAAAATCTGAATTTTCTGAACTTCATGGATGAATGGAGATGAGAGGAGAAAACACAGAAAAACCTTGGAAGATGTCCAAGGGCAAAAATAAGAGTTTTCACTATGAGTTTAGCATCACATCCATTAAACTGCAGATTATACTTCGTTTTAATAAAAGAGTTCCAAAGAGGAGTTCAGTACTTAGGGATCCTCCAAAGCCATTTACTTGTAAACTCAAATAAAATGGCCCCCATACCGAACTCCCGTCTCTTTCAGGGCTTGATACACCTCCCAACTACTGAGAGGACAGCATCTAACCTCCCCCCTACTGAGAGGATAGCATCTAACCTCCCCATGCCTAAACCATGCTCAGAATTTTCTCTAGAACAGAGGCAACATCATTGGAGATTTTAGAGACAGACACGCTTTAAATGGGGATACAAGCCAGGCAAAACAGGATGACGTGACTCTTCCTAACCAACCAAACCCAAACCCAATAAACCCACCCTACTCACCCTAGGCCCAACAACTGGAATCTTTCTTCTATACATCCAAACACTTGGAAGCTTTCTCTGCAACTGAATAACAGAAACTCAAACCTCTTAAGGTTTCCTCCTAAACGTAGGCCTAAATGTTGTATGGGTCACTGATAGATGCTACATCAGAATAGAAGTTGACCAAGTTACGCAGTTTGGATTAGCATTAATCTTTAGAGGGGGATGCCTGTATAACAGACATATGGTAGACATCCGCCAATTCACCTGGGGCACCTGTTCTGAAATCCCCTTTTTTGCTAATGGTATGACTTTGGAAATCCAAACCACAAGGCCATAGATCATATATTACTTTCTTGACCAATATGATAAGGGGATAAATGCAACACGATATCTACATGACCTATTGTAGGCTTACTTTTACCTCAACCAGGACTTGAATGAAACTAAAAGCTGGAAAACTACTTCATAGCCATCAACCAGGAAGCAGAATTAGTGGCTAATAGCTGCACTTTAATGCAATCAAGATTGAGTTGCTCTTGAGAACAAAGGTGAATGATTGAAATCCAAAAGAATTAAGCAATGGTGTTATTGGTCAGTCTAACTTCATCTATGCTGTCTAATTTGTTATTTATTTTTAAATGGCCGATTTCAAGCCTGGATAAGGGAGAACAATGATAGGCAGAAGGCTAACACGAAAAACAGTCAACATATGAATGATAATCTTGAAAAAGAATGTGTTGGGCCATTCCCTACTAGAAATGCATTCTATTGGACCTCAAGCTTAGTGAGAAGTGGACAAGGGTTATCTAGATTTCCCAGGGTGCAAAGCACCACATCATAGCCTGGATACAGTGTAAGTAGGCAAAGGTGTGTTGCACAGTTCAACTGATGACACAAGGTGAAGAAGCTAGCTCAAGAGAGTAGAATTCAATTAAGAACTTCAAATATTGTCACTAACAGAGGAAAGGATTGAATCAATAGAGAATTGCTATAGCTTGTGTACAGAAACTAAGTAGATAAAGACAGGCTTAGGGAAAATTTGAAAAAAGAAAAAAAAGAAGGATATGATACTCTAATTTGTTGTTTGCTGAAGATACTCTCATCCTTTATGATGCCAATCAAGAACATTTGGAGTGTTTGCGTTAGTCTTTCATATGATTTGAGATAACATCAGGATTAAAAATCAATTTGGAGAAAAGTTGATCCAGGTCAAGATGAGCGGTAATGAATATGGAGGATCTAGCAAGTGTTTTGGGCTGTAGGGTGGGCACCCTCTTGACTATTTATTTGGGCATACCATAGGGACCAACTTTCAGATCGTCATGGGTTTGGGATGTGCTGGAGGAAAGAATTGAGAAACGACTTACTATAGGGAACAAGCAATACCTATCAAAAGAAGGAAGACTAACTCTGATAAAACACACTTTTTTAAGCTTGCCAATCAACTTTATGTCTTTACTTATCATCCTTAGAAAGGTGAGCCTAAGATAGGAGAAGATCTAAAGAGATTTCTTTTGGGGAGGGGAGGTGCCCAAGTGAATAAGCCACATTTGGTGAATTGGCCAACAATTTGTATGCAGAAGAGGAATAGGGCCTTGGGTATTAGAAGCCTATCCATTCTCAATAAGGCCTTTCTCGGCAAATGGTATTGGAGATTCTTTACTAAGGCGAATTCCCTTTGGAATCGGGTGATTGCAAGGAAGCATGGGGAGGAAGATGAGACAGTTAGTGATTTGTTTATTTGCAAGGCTATGTGTGCCTATGTCTCTCCACGTGTGGTATGAAGTCACACATGAGGGAGGGGGTGTTGGAATGCATGATATACATTGTGGGCCCAAATCCTACAAGCTTATACTTCTAGGAAACTTGGTTGTCTAATATTTCTCAAAGCCTTGTTCTTTTGGTCTAATGAAGCAATGAGGAATGTAACCTCTCCAATTTTCACTTTGTAGATAGATTGGGTGAGCCACTTAGAAGTGTGTGGTAATTTGTAGTTCCTTTTTTTCCCCCTACTTTTTCACAACTTGTACACAACACACATACGTGGATTGTGCCCCCTTTGGATAGGAGTCAACATATATGGTAAGAGATGAAGAAATTAAAGAAAAAAAAAAAGAAGTTATTTTCACATAATGCAAAACCAAGTGGGGGAGTAAGTTTGAGATATCTTAGCAATACTACAGGAGACAAATTATACACTTTGGTTTTTAATAATTAGGATAATAGAGGCAAAGCAGTAATTTTCAAGAAATGATGGTGAAGTTTTTTGAAATGGAGAAAAAGGCTTTCTAGGTAAAGTTTGAAGCCAATGGGGGAACTTGGATCTCAATAACAAAGAGGAGTCGAGGGTTTGTTGTTTCAATAGGATTTGGAAAGGAGGAATTGGAATGGTTGTTGGAGCATTTGAAGAAAGTTGTGGAGTTAGAGGCTTCCAGGGGTTTTATTCAAAAGATTAGGGGCAAGACTAGGACTCACTTGATGGAAATTTGTTTCAATAGTAGAGGGTGATTCATGAAAATTACAGAAATTGTTACAAAAAGGACACCATTAATCCTTGTTGTTCCCGAGGGTGTTAAAGGCAATGGGTGGGAAGCCCTAAGGAAGGCGATTTCTTCAGTACAAGATTTTTCTGATCAAGCTAGAAGAGTTTCGAAGGAGATGATTGAAGATTTTCAGGCGAGTAAGGGCATTTACAGAGGATGTCAGTCCTATGCAGATATGGTTGCAGAGGAAGGACCTAGGAACAGAGCTCTATTGCCAGTTGGGAAAATGGGTCAGAGCTGTAATTTGTGAAAGCAAAGAAAAAGTTCAAGATTAGGTTCATGTAGGAAAAGCTATTGCGGGGATGATGAGTACAAAAGGAATGGTGTCTGTAACCCCTATGTCCGCTTACAAGGGGTGTTTCTTTGTGGATTCTGCAAGGAGAGTTGAATGGTTCCAAGAGCAAGGAAGTTTATTAATGAGAGGAAGGTCTATTTTTCTGAGGAGATGGTCGCCAAGAGAAAATACGGTTGTATTTGGAAAATTCAGCAGGGGTTGGTTAGAACTAAAAGGTCTTTCTTTTCATTTGTGGGACGAAGATCAGTTGAAATACATTCTGAAGAAGTGGGAGAGGGTAACGAAGGTGGCACGGGACTCTTTGAAGCTTGTAGACTTGTCGAAGGTGAAGTTGTGGGTGGAGATGCTTCCAAATGTCGTGCTACTTGCATTGCTAGAGGTGGAAGATGAGGCCTGGTCATTCACAGTTGCAGTTTCAGTCACCGGAGAAGATGAAGAAGACAACCTTTTCTGGTCTGAGTCAACCCATAGCAGGGACGAGTTGATGCCAGCGGGAGGTTGCGTCTCTCAAAGGCCAAAGAATGCAGAGGGGCTATGTGGTAGCACTAGGGATAATGAGTGCTACAGAAGGAGGCCTTTTCCTCGATCACGTTATCGTCTCCTAGGCCCAGCGAAGGGAAACAATAATGGGGCCACTAAGCCTGAGGCCTTGTTTAAAGCCTGGTCTGTTAGGGCCCAGATTGGAGCGAAAAGTCTTGGGCCTCCTACTGGTCCAATTTTTATTCAAGCCCACGAGACTGTAGCGCGATCGTCCTCAACGCTCCAGTGCACAGAATCTTCTGCAAAGGGGGTCCCGTTATTTGTAAGCTCTCAAGGTCTAGTCGAAGCTAGGGCCGGCAGGGACAAGGCTTTCTCAGATGAGAATGGTTGGGCCTTTGAGAGAAAGGCCCAGTCTCTTCCCAACCCTAGTCCACTATCTACCGCAATAGTGGGTTGTAACTTAAAAGGCCCGTCGTGGTTAGGCCAAAGAATAGGAGGAATGAAGCCTTCTGTTAAGACGGGTTTGTTACGAAGGGAAGAAGATGTTGTAGTGAGAAGGGGAAAGCTTCTGAGGTTCAAACAAGAGGCTCTGTGAAGAAGAAAGAGAAATTTGGTTCAAGGAAGCTATGGACTACCCTTTTTCCTCCAAGTAGCTAGCGAAAAGTGTCCAAAGGAAGAGGATTTCGGGGCGGGATCTCAGGTGGAACGAGGATTCAGAGTGAGTCCTCTCTTTCACTGTCAATCGTCAAGGAATTGAAAGCGGTATTCGGGGGAAGGGACTTCGTCGTCAAGAGGCGAAGCGGCTTTGCGCAAACCCTATTTCAAAAAAGACAAAGAAGGATTTTTGGGCCGAGTGGGGTTTGATCTTCGTGGTTCATCAGTCACGGATTTGCCTTCTAATCCAGAAATCAGAGGTAAAGGGCTCAGCTTTAAGGGGAATTGTGGAATGTCGGTAGTGGAAAACATGGAGGTATGCCCGTCTTCACCTTCTCAGTCACCCGAGTCTTCTTTTCTCCCTTCTTGTGGTTTGGCACTTCCTTTGTCGAGTCCCTCTGGTCTAGATCTTCCTAGTTCAGTCTTTCATTCTCAGTCTCCTATGGAAAATCTAGTAATTTTTGAAATTTTTTCTAAAAAAGATGTTGGCACTTTTTATCAAAAATCTGTTGGCAATCCTATCCGTGATGTGGTGGAGGCCCAATTTGCTTATTCAAACCAGATGTCCGAGAGTTTTAACCCCATTAAGTCTAAACCCACTTTGCCTAAGGAGGTTTCCAACCTGGTTATAGTTAGCCAAGCTGATATTGTGGTCTCCCCATCGGGTGATACTAAAGAAGAGATTTCTAAGGCTATTTTTCAGTTGGATAGGGATAAGGCGCTGGGGCCTGATGGCTTTACCATTACAGTATTTCAAGATTGTTGGGATGTGATCAAGGAGGATTTAGTGAGAGTGTTTGCAGAGTTTCATAGAAGTAGGATTATCAATGAAAGCACTAATGCCTCCTTCATAGTTCTGTTACCCAAAAAAAGCTTGACAAAGAAAATCTCAGACTTTAAACCTATTAGCTTGATCACTAGTCTCTACAAGATAATAGTCAAAGTGCTATCAGGGCGTTTAAGAGGAGTACTACATGAAACCATCCATTATACTCAAGGCGCTTTTGTTCAAGGGAGACAAATATTGGATGCGGTTCTCATAGCCAATGAGATAGTAAATGAGAAAAGATGATCAGGGGAGGAAGGAGTCGTCTTCAAAATTGACTTTGAAAAGGCTTACGACCATGTGAGTTAGGATTTTTTGGATCATGTGTTGGAGAAGAAGGGGTTTAGTCCTAGATGGAGGAAATGGATGAGTGGTTGTTTGTCCACGATATCTTATGCAGTCTTAGTGAATGGAAACGCTAAAGGGTGGGTCAAGGCATCTAGAGGTTTAAGACAAGGCGACCCTAAATCCTTTTTTTTGTTTACTTTAGTTGCAGATGTACTGTGCAGGATGTTATTGAGAGCAGGGGAAAGAAATTCGTTAGAGGGTTTCAAGGTGGGTAGGTACAGAACTAAGGTGTCCCATTTGCAATTTGCAGATGATACCATTTTCTTTTCTAACACTAGGGAGGAAGAATTGCAGACTCTCAAGAGTCTATTGCTAATGTTTGGTCATATTTCTGGGCTTAAGGTTAACCTTGACAAGAGCAATATTTATGGCATCAATCTTGATCGGAATCATCTTTCTAGGTTGGCTGAGTTGTTTGATTGCAAGACTTCTGGTTGGCCTATACTCTATCTGGGTCTTCCTTTGGGAGGGAATCCCAAGGCTTGTGGCTTTTGGGATCCAGTGATTGAGAGGATCTCGAGAAGATTAGATGGGTGGCAAAAGGCTTATTTATCTTTTGGAGGAAGGATAACTCTTATCCAATCTTGCCTCACTCACATGCCCTGTTACTTGATTTCCTTGTTTAAGATACCCGCTTCAGTGGCTGCAAAAATTGAGAGATTGCAAAGGGATTTTTTATGGTTAGGGATTGGGGAAGGTAAAAGAGATCATCTAGTTAGTTGGGATGTAGTATGTAATTCGAAGGCAAAAGGGGGATTGGGATTTGGGAATATTTCTCTAAGGAATCTCGCTCTCTTAGGGAAATGGTTGTGGAGGTACCCTAGAGAGGGTTCAGCTCTATGGCATCAGGTCATTTTAAGCATTTATAGATCACACTCTAATGGTTGGGATGCTAACACTATAGTCAGATGGTCACATCGTTGTCCTTGGAAGGCTATTGCACAAGCCTTTCACGAGTTTTCCAAGTTTACTCGGTTCGTGGTAGGAGATGAGGAAAGAATTCGGTTCTAGGAAGATTTGTGGTGGAGGGACCAACCTTTGAGATCCCAATATCCAAAACTATTTAGAGTAGTCTCGGATAAAAATATTCATATTTCTTCAATTCTCGGTTCTACTCGTCCTTTCTCTTGGAACTTTAATTTCCGTTGTAACCTTTTCGATTATGAGAAAGAAGATTTAGAAGGCCTTATGCGGTCACTTGATGGTTTGCATCTATCACCTTTAGTTTCAGATGCGAGATCCTGACCTTTATCTTCTTCAGGGCTTTTTTCAATCAAATCTTACTTTCTAGCCTTATCCCAATTTTCTGGTTCTCCTCCAACTTTTCCTACTAAGTTTGTTTGGAATTCTCAAGTCCCTCTTAAAGTCAAGTCCTTTGTCTGGTTAGTGGCACACAAGAAGGTAAATACTAATAACTTACTACAATTGAGAAGACCCTACAAAGCTCTTAGTCCTCATATTTGTAATATGTGCATGAAGAATCAACAGATCATCTTTTCCTCCATTGCTCTTTGACGATGGGGTTGTGGCACAGATTATTTTAGTTAGCCAAGATGGATTGGGTTCCCCCGAGGAGCATCTTCGACATGTTGTCCATCAATTATAATGGTTTTGGTTTATCTAAGAAAGGGATAGTTTTGTGACAAGCTGCGAACATCGCTTTAATTTGGGTTGTGTGGCGAGAAAAAAATGCGAGGATTTTTTAGGATAAAGCAAGGAATTCAAAGTATTTTTGGGATTCTATTCATTTCCTTGCTTCTCTTTGAGCTTTCTGTTCCAAGGTTTTTAAGGGGACTCCCCTTAATGTGTTACAACTTGACTAGTTAGCAGTGTGCAATTCCAAAGGGTTGGTCTAATCTAGAGAGTTTGTTTGTTTTTACTATGTATTTTCTTGTTTTTGTATTCTTGTAGTTTAGTTTTCTTTGGTGGGAGGATTCCTCATCCTTCTCTTGTACTCCTTTTTTCTATCAATATATCCCTTTGTCGTTTCCTATTAAAAAAATAATAGAGGCAAAGCAGTGGAAAAAGACAAAAATATAGGGAATAATTTAGGACTAGATCGAATTCTCATCAAAGTAAATCTATAGTTTTTTTTTTTTTTCTAATCAGACAAAATTTGTAGTTGTTAACTCATAAAACATATCGTGTATCATTTTTCTATTTTTCTATATCGTGTATCGTAAGTATTTTATATAGTGAAAAAGAAATATAAAAATATGTATATGTGTGTATATCTGTTGAAAGTATGAAGTATAGAGTAATATATAATCAATTTTATGCAAGATAGTAAGATCTAAAGAGTTAAACTATATCATATCACATGAAAACATTGAATGTTAAAATTTTGAAAAGTTTAAATTAACAAAATGACTTTAATATATAGATTCATCACATAATCCACAAAAGCAAACTTCTTCAATTTTTAGCTATAATTTTTAGTTCCAAATTCTAACTAAGTATATAAGCTTATTGTGTTGTTAATTGATCCATATATATACACCTTTATAAAAAAAACTAATGTTTTAAGTAAAAAAATTTATTCATTAATCACCATCATTTTCATTGTCAACATTTAAACCATTCAAATAAAAGTTTTCCAATATTCATTGTAAAAAGAAACTTGACTTCTAATATAGCATTTGATAATAAGAAGGTAGTTTTTCATATAAGATTATTTTACTCATTTCTCCTTTTTACGATCAATTTTTAATCTATTGCGTATCGTATATGTATTGTAAGATACACTTTAAAGTAACATACAGATTGCAATACGTATCAATTTCTATAAGAAATGTATCGTACCATTGTTTTATATCGTATATCGTAAGTTTTTAACAACTATGCAATCTGGTTAAAGCCCCCACAAGCAGCTCAACTAGCAAGCATTCCTGTTTAGGAATGGAGGTCGCAGGTCCAAATCCGGGGCTTACTCAAAATATTGCTCCTAGGGAAGGAGACATTTATCCTTGGTTCTTCAGTCTTACATAGTGGATGTCCACATTACCAAAAAAATGTTGTGGTCTGTTCAAGTAATTTGTTCAACAAGATCCCAAGGATGAAGATGTCGAATAAATGGAGTAGAAGCATTTGGAAATATATAAGATCAAAAGTATATTTCAAAGTTAAGCCAATAATCATGGTATCAAGTTTTTGAGTCATATGATGAAGCTTTGATAGACAATGAACAAAGCTATAGACAACAAATGACAGTGTGGAAAAATTACTTTGGTTTATGCAGATGTAATTCATACGTAACGAGATTCATGGAAAGATTCAAAAAGCAGAAACTAAGACCTCAATATGTTGTTTTGCTTATAAAATGGAAATGATAGGATTGCATGCATCAGGTTATCAGTTTACCCTAGTCAATGGATATGAGGCAGCATTTGATATTTTGAGCTTCTCTTATTCACAGTAACCATCTGATCCCAAAATTGAGCAAAAAGAAAACTTAGAACAAACACTTGCGACTACAAATAACAAACATTAAATTAATGGTTAAACTACCAATTTGACACAAAAGTTTCAGTTATTAGGTAATGAGCCAACAATGTATATCAAGCTGATTGAGATAAAACACTAACACCCCACCTCACGGATAACCATCTTTAAGCTTGCACTTTGGCTTAATAAATGAGGAAGGAAACATCAACATGATGATCTCCCTAAATCAAGGCTCTAATGTCATGTCAAGCTACCAAGTTGACCCTAAAGGGTTTGGAAAACAATGAGGGAGTTTAGTCAGGACTTGAGGAGATAACATCTATATGCATTTGTATGGACTAGACCTTTTTGTATAGTGGAGGAGTTCAATCATATTTTGATCAGGTTTTTGTAATTGTGGGGAGGACTCTTCATTCTGCTAATGTTCTTTTTATCCATAGTTAATACTTCTTTTGTTTCTGATAAAAAAAATTGGACCCAAAACCTTAAGTCATTAGGTACAACATATATCAGGTTGATTTGGCTGAAGTCTTAACACTAATCAAGCATAAGCAATGGCCTAATAAGTGGAGAACAGGAAAGCCAGGAATTATTCATATCATAAAATGATAAAACAGTACCTGAGGGGCCTTCTTATCCATGTGTTGCACTTCTTCTGCTTTACTTATTTGGTTTGCAGAGACTGAGCCAATTCCAAGAACTTGGGATGGTCCAGATGCAGATGCAGAACTGGTAGATAAATTCAAACCCACAGTAGAAAAAGGGGCCCTCCGTCCATCATCCAATTTCACCATTTTTGAAGGGTGATTCATTGGTTCAGAAGTATCACGGGCCATGCTTTTTTTCATAGATAACCCCGAAGGCATGTTTGAATAGGTGTTATTAGTAACTTGAGAAGATCTATCAGCATTGTTATTAGTTGTCTCCGGAATGCTCGAAAATGTTGAGGAGCCAGGCTGTTAGTAAAAAAAAAAAAAATGAAACAAAAGAAAGAAAGAAAGAAAAAATGGACACAGGAAAAATAAATATATATTTAATAGAACTAACTAAAACCATTCAAGAAAACAGTATCTATAGCCACTAACTACTACATATTTTGCAGAAGGAAAATAGCAAAAGGCATACTGATTTTTTTCCAGTAATAGAAAAAGTTAGACATGTTTTTCTTAGGTTTTAAATTATCTTCAATAAAACAATAGAATAATTTAGCAAATCTATGGTGACGAAATGATTGAATAATCTCACTAACCAACTAATCTTCTTTTATGCAGCTTATTTTCCTCTCTTATTTTGTTAATCTATGACAAGACCAAAGATGGGAATGCAATCAGGATTATTCTTCCACGAAATAAAGCACGGTTATCACCAAGAGAAGTTCGGCACCTGAAAGCCTGGATCTGGGAATGAAGGACGAGTCATAAGTGTAGGTCGAAGAGTTGCATTTGGAATAACCAGCTGACTATTATGCCCTGAATTTGCAGATCCAAACTGTCCTGGTTGTTGTAACAAAGGGGGTTGCATTTGATGCTTCAAAGAAGAGGAAGATGCCACCTGAATTTGTGGCCTAACAGGCAATTTGGCTGGCGGCTGTGGGCGTACAGATGGAAGCGCCGTAACTCCTGACTGTCCAGCAAATGTGGCTTGTTGTAGAGCTTGGTTGTGGCCTTGGGGTGGAAGCTGAATTTGAGGCTGTGCCGGCTGTTGTGGAAGTGCAGAAAACTGGCTATGAACCAAAGAATTATGAGGCATGGCAGACACTTGGCCTTCTTGTCCTTTGGGCATCAACCCAAGCTGCATCTTGCTCTGTGCAAGAGGGGGTAGCCCACTAAGAGTTTGAACTGCTAGCTGCTGACCCTGTTGACCATCTTGTAACACAGGCTGTGTGGGTGGAACTGAAGCCTGCCGAATATTAGGCATCTGCAACTGCAAGTTCAAAGATTACATAGTATCTGTCATGCAATTCAAGTGTTGAATAATAAATGATCGCACAATAGTTTGAGGTAATGAAACAAACCACTTGAGGAGTCACCATTCCTAGCATTATCTGCGCCTGCAGTGGAAGTTCAACAACTTGTCAGATGAAGTAGTGTGTGGCAAATGTCATCATTAAAATGATGACGATGATGCATATAATATTAATAATGACAATTACAATGATGATGATAATAATCGTAAGTGTGTGGAAAATGTCACAATTTAAAAATAATAAGAAGAAGAAGAAGTAAACAAATAAAATATTAGACATAAACAATGCACAACAAGATAGCATCACTTGAGTAGAAAATTAATGCACAAAAATGAGAATCTAGCCTCCAAAGGAAGAAGAAGAAGTAAACAATGCACAAAAAAATAATATCTCTTGACTAGAAATTTAATGCACAAAAATGAGAATCTAGCCTGCAAAGAACTGATGGATGTTAATAAGATCTTGTGAAATGGAGAATACATTCACAGAAATTAGGTCAGAGATAGTTAGGACTGAGATCTTTGGTGCTGCCTAATAAGGCCTTACGGGAATTACTATTGAGATCCGGTGACAAGCCTGTACTTTCATGGTTTTGTTTTCGTTCATTGCACCAATCTTGTTAGTCCATTTGACAATTGATCCTTATTGAGAGAGACAGTAATAGAGAATTTACTTGTTAACAATAGGCAGGAAATATATCATCACTAACATGTAGAAATCACCCAAAACATTTCTTTTCTGTGGTTTTCTAAAGCTCAGTTTTATTACAAATAGTCACACATATTGGCTTTCTAAAGAGTGCAACTGAAGTGTCAACCCAAACTGATTCAAGGATTCCTTGTGGTGACCCGAACCTGAAGGCCAGGACACCACAGTCATTTCACATGTGAAACCTGAAAGCTTAACATTAAAGTGATCCAACAAGTGAAGTATAGTAATTAAGCTAACAAAAAGTATGAATAAGAAATTTTCATTCCATATTAAAATCCATAAATCAAAATATTACAATTCTCCCAAAAAGTAGCAGTAAAATAAACCACTAATATCCACTTAAATTAGTCTCATCACTAAAGAAATAAAGTAACTTCTCGAGGCCTTCCTACCCATGTCACTCCTTCTCAGAATCAAGTGTACTCGAAAACATTTAATAGGAGTAAGCTTGAAAGCCCAATAAGGGGTAGAGATTGAGTACATTTATTTTTCAAAAATGAAATAGAGAATGTTTGTAACATGAGTATAATCATACGAAATGAACTTGTATTACATGCGCTATTTTTAGAAAGTCTCAAATCAATTTTTTTTATAAACGTGGATATATTAAAAAAATTTCTCATTGTTAACAAAAGTGTTCATCGTAGTGGGATTTATAGAAGTAGCTAATCTTAGAGTTCTTTACATCTTGGTAGGCAAAATCAGAACCAATATAATGGTATACCATAAGTTAGTAACTACCCAACTAACACAATTTTCAAATCATCATTACCCCCATCAAAGGTAATGAAGGTGAACATATTTTCTCTTGTTGACTAAGGCCAGATAACCAGAATGCACATGCAAGACAAAATATAGTCAACTCTCGATATTAATACTTCAAACTTATGTAAACATTTTTCAGAATTTACAGAAGAATGTACTTGGTAATTAAAATTAAAAAAAAAACATTTTTTCACAAAATCCCATTGCATGAGTTTGATAATCCTAAATGAACGAAATTACAGAATTTTCTTATGAAACACCTAAGAAGTTTAAATAATCCTTCAGGCTAAAGTTCCAATAATTGTTATACTTTAAGTATACAATTATTTACTATTGAACCCTATGCCAAGATTAGGTGAATTAATTCATTTAGGGAAACCTCCAATTTCCATCACACAAGGTAACTTGACTTTGTTTTCCTAAAGAATTAACCCAATTTCTTTCCTAAGGAATTTTAGCCTAATGTTTTTTTTCTGGCATCCAACCATCCACAATTTATTTTGCCTTACATGTGCATTATGGTTATCTAGCCCTAGTCAATAAGTGGAAAAATGTTGACCGAGATAATAATGATCTAAAATCCCAATTAGTAAGGTAGTTATTGACCTATAGTATACCATTATATTGGTTCTAGTTCCGTCAACCAACATGTAAGGAACATCTAAGGCTAACCACTTCTATCAATCCCACTATGATGGACACTTCTATTAACAATGAGAAATTTTTTAATATATCCACATTTATAAAAAATTTAAAATTGAAACTTTTTAAAATAGCACGTGCAATACAAGTTTATTTCATATGATTATACTCATGTTACAAACATTCTCTATTTCATTTTTAAAAAAATAAATGTAATTGATCTCTACCCCTTATTGGGCTTTCAAGCTTACTCCTATTAAATGTTTACAAGTACACTTGATTTTGAGGAGTAACATAGATAGGGAGGGCTCCAGAAGTTCTTTCATTTCTTTGGTTATGAGACTAATTAATAAGATATTAATGGTTATTTTACTACTATTTTTTAGGAGAATTGTCATTTTTTGATTTATGGATTTTTATATGGAACAATAATTTCTCATTAATACTTTCTATTAGCTTAATTACTACTTTAGACGGGTTTTGTGATTAGCATGTTACTAATTATTCCAAGTCGTTAGGTGACTTTAATGTTAAACCTTCGGGTTTCATATGTGAAATGATCATGGTGTCCTAGCCTTTGAGTTTGGATCGCCACAAAGTGGTATCAGAGTTAATCTCTGACCTTGATGTGGTCCTTTGTTTGTTTAGTCCCACAAAGGGTGTCTACGACCCTGAAATCTCATGATGCACAACAAGGACGTTGTGTCTATATTGGAGATGATTGTGATATCCCACATCATATGGGGGAAAAAGTTTTTAACGTTATATATATATATATGTTCCTCTTAACCTTATAGATGTGTTCTAAAACCATAAGGGATTTTGGGCTTAGAGAAGACAATATCCACATAACTGAGAGCAAGACATTACAAAAAGTATCAGAATCGATCCTCGACCCCAATATGGGAGTATGTTTAACCCTACAAGGGGTATTTATCTATTAAATTCTTGTAAGACACAACCAGGACGTTGTATTTTCATGAGAGGGTGATTGTGATATCTCACATCAGATAAGGAACAAAGCTTTTAGCGTTATATATGTATGAACTCTTCTTAATTTTATAGACATATTTCAAAGCTATGAGGGTTCATCGGGCCCATAATGGACAATACCTACACAATTGGGAGCGAGATGTTAAAAATGGTATCAGAACCAATCCCTAACCCCAATATGAGTCTTTGTTTGTTCAGTCTCGTAAGGAGTGTCTATTTGTTTAGCCCCGCAATCTCATGAAACACAATGAGAACATTGTGTCCACATAGGGGGATGATTGTGATATTCCATGTCGAATAGGGGAAAAAGTTCCCAACACTACATATGTAAGGGTTCTTCTTAACCTTATAGATGCATTTTAAAGTCATGAAAGTCTTTTGGGCCTAAAGTGAACAATATCTACACGGTTAGGAACAAGTCATTACAATTCTCCAACCAATGCTCTCTTTAAGTGGCATTTTCATTCAAAGAGGTTTCCATTTATCAACATTTTCTTTTTGAACTAGTTATCAAGAAAGAGTCAAGTTCAAGTTCAAGTACTAGAAGCAAGTGGATAGAGAAACCATATAGGAGACCATTAAAGGACCACTATCAGGTGGTAAGCAGATATATAGACACTGGACAACATCCTCAAAATTTCAGAACTGACAGTTTAGGATGTGCTATCCATGAAACTTTGCTGCACAAACCACATGAAGACATGCAGAGCAGGGAAACAAGCAATCCTACTTCTAGAGTACTATGGATTCATATGAACTACAAAGGTATGAACAAGAAAAAAAAACATTGCTTAAAACCCACTATGTTTTAATTTACAGAAGCATCAAAAGGGAGATGATAACCTGAAAAAGAGCTTTTGGCAACTGTGGGCTTGTGAGCAGTAGCTGTCTTGCTAATTCCTTGTTTTTTGTAGCCATTACCTGTCATTTAAGAATAAAACTATGCTATATATTTAAAGCTATTCATAAAAATAAAAAACGAATGGACTTCTTCAAATATTCACCTTCAGGTCAGAAATGACCTCATTCAGCTGGTTTCTAGACATTTTTGCTAGATGAAGAGTTAAAGGATCACTTCCCAACATTGCCTGACTCTGAAAACCATTTTGATTGGACTTGCTACCAGCCTGAGCACCTCCCAGAGCTCCTGCCATGACAGATGAAGCAGCCATAGCCAATGGAAGACCAACTGGCTGATGCAGAGCAGCATCCCCAAGGATTGCTGGTCCACCCACTTGTTTTTGAGGTTCTGTAATATATCTCGTAAAGAAAAGACACATTATTAGAACTTGTATTAGCCAAAAAGGCAAAAGGAAGTGGATAAACAAGAAGACTGACCAACATTAGCAACCATCCCAGGCCCACCACGACCCTGCATAAGGAGAAGCGATTATTGCAGTGTTATGCTTACAAAAATAAATGATGCTTAACACCACTTATTGCTCAATCATAAATTATCAAAAAGCTGAGACACAATGCCATGGCATGAAATATCAATGGCTGATCCAAACAGTGGAAGCATAAAGCATCACACTCAAGCTGAGAAAATTACACTTGGAATGAGGATGAATGCTATTTTTATTATTTTTCCATAAAATTGAAACTTTTTTAAAAGCAAGTAGGATAAGATGTAAGATTCCAGAAAACTTAACTCCCCCTTCATTTTAATCATATTATTAGCTCACTTACCAAGGATCAACATAAGCTCCATCTGGAAGTGTAAGACTCTTAGTTATGATAGCAGCAATATTTGTTGCCAATACCTATATTTACATTAAGGTGGTTGGGGGAAAAAGACCAAAAACACCGAGTAATGAAAGTGCAGCATTTTGGTCCGCACCATATTTGAAGAGGCAGGAAGCAGATACAAGCTTTTATCGTAAAATAGGGCAAGATATAAGCCTCTCAAAATGTAAGAAAAAAACCATAACTAATTCACAAATAAACCTGGAAAAATACCAAAAATATATTGTTGAAAAAATCAGAGCATACGGAACTTGAAAATTATTTTTACATGTTATAATAGCCTTAAACAAAAATGTTTTATACTATTTTTGCTATTCATGGGTTTTTTGCTCTTCTATACACCAAAAGATAAAAAGAACCAATAGCTTCTAACTACAAAGCAAAAAAGGAGAAAAAAATCACATGCAACTTTAATTCATCTCAGATTTCAATTCTAACAAATAGTAGGAAAGAACCATACTGAACATTTAAGACACAATCAATTCTACATAGCTGAGATAATGGGTAGCAATACAAGAAATGATAGAACAAAGAAACTAATGCATTTCTTATATTGATATTCTGGTTAAACCCTCAACTTAACCCAAAAGATGACCTCAGACCTGATTTTGAGGCAAGGTTAGAAAAAGAAAACTGAAACAAGTTAGTCGAGTGTAGCTCAAGCTCTGCTAGGTGGCAAGTTAGTTCAAGCTTACTAGCAAGTCTAGCCAAGCAAGGACCAATCCTGAGCAACACCATACTAGGTACATAAATGGTCGATGTAGGTTTAGTCTTTATTTGGCAACACAGCCCTTGCCATTTCAATGGGTCTATGCTGTATCAGCAACTGTATGTTTCATACAAATGTAGAATTCTAAGATAGATACAAATATCATTTTTTTTTTTTTGATAAGTAAGCCAGAATTGTATTAAACCAGAGGCAAAAAGCCACATTGCATACAAGGGGTATACAAGGCAACCTAAGGCCTCACAAGCAAAAAAGAAAGCCAAAAGAGCCTCACCACCCCTTAAGTGGAAGCTAACCACTCCAAAAAGCCTACAAGGGAGAGAGACTCCTCTCCAATATACAATCTAACCCAACTCCATAAATTACAAACAAAAAAATTCTTGAATTTCTGAATACCTAACACCCCCCCCCCCCCCCCCCTTAAAGGCTAATCCATTTCTCTCCTTCCAAACCGTCCAAAAAATACACAATAGGATGGATTTCCATATCTTTTTCCTTTTCTTCCCCACAAAAGGGCCCCTCCGGCAATTATCATATTAGACCATGAACAAGCAAGGTTACACTCAGAAATAGGCTCACCGGCCAAAACCATGCTTGAATTGAATACTTGAACTTGTTTTGTTGTTTCCCCTCATTGCAGATGCTTGGGTGTTGTCTAATAACTGAAGGCTACACTGGGTAGTTCACAAGGCAGTTTTGTGAGGAAGAAAATGCGGAGACTGGCCCCTTAAAGTTTAGGCTGTTTAGCTTGCTGTCTTTGGAATGATAAAAATTACATAATCTTTTAGGGCTTGGAACTGTCACATTAGAAACTGAAATATTATACACACAGACACGCATATATGTGTAGGTAACATTTTTTTGTTCTTTTCTTCTTCTTTTTTCCGCATATCCCCACCCCAATCCTCGTAACACTTAAGGTAAAGTGAAATTTATCTTCATTTAAATCTTTGTTTGTCTGGTGGAAGGACTCCCTAGTGAAGGGGAGCTTATCATTTTCAGATTTCATTTGATAGGTTGAAGAAGATCTAAGGCCATTGGTTTTGGCTCTTTATTGTTTTCCTTTCTTTTGCATTGTTGAGTGCAGATTGTATAGCTTTTTATAAGGGAGTTCCTCATATACTCTGATAATGCTACTATCACTTAATAAACACCCAAATTAGCCTTATATATTTGATAAATTAAGACTTTACTTTTGCAATTAGAACTGCCATTCAAGTTATTAACAACCCCAAATTCCCTAAAACTCTCTTGGGACCTTCTGATTCTGTAAATATGCAAACTTACAGGACACATGTCACTTTTTATGTATTATTAAGCAAGGAGTACATCTAACAGACTAAGGGTGTGAAGATAAACATCAAACTGGGCAAAAATTAGAGATTGTGTATGAAAAAATGAATATCCCACACTTGGTTTCAACCACTGAAACAGCCAAGCAAATACATTTTCTCTAAAAGAAACCACAATTTATTGAAGAGCAACCAAATTACACAAGAAGAAAACAAGATGTCCTTCAAGAGAAGATAAATAACATGCAAGGAAGAAGAAAATAAACTAAACAAAATATGTGGCCACAAAGGAAAAAATTAACTTTTTCAGACTCCTAAGAAAGTCATGGACCTTCATGATGAAACCAAGCAAAATAAACAGAGAAAATGAAGGATTTCATAGCCAGGCATCTAAAAGTCTTACCTGTTCTCTATTTCGGTCAGCACCTTTATCATTTTCAGCAAAATCAACTCGTAATTGCCGGCCATTGATCTCATAGCCCTGAAGATTACGACGAGCACTTAATGCTGTCTCTTCATCCTTATACTCACAGAATCCATAACCTTTTGGCTTCCCTGTTTCTCGATCAATAACCAATCTGAAGCAAAATAAATAAATAAATAAATAAAGAAAAAGGAAATAGAAACAAATTGCTGTTACTAAAAGAAAGTGAGGGAAATGTGGAGAAAACATTCATTTCCCAGTTTCTTTAAATCAAAGGACAAAATACTGTTCATCTAAGAAGCTTTGAAGGGTTTAACTTGGATTATTGAAAAAGCAGTTGTGAAACCCTAATGCTGCAGCTGAGGTAAGGAACAAGGACTTTAGTCTAATCAAGCTGCCACCAAGTAATTGTTAGGTTCATGGTCCAGTGGTATCCATAGAGCAACCAGTTAGGAGAGAATTGGGAAACTTCAGGATTGAGTTAAGGAATGCCAATTTATCTCAATTAGGAAGCAATACCATCTAGCAGCAAGTAGGCATGTCTAGACTACACTTACAAATAAAAAGGGGCACCCACCCTATGATGTTTGAATGGGATCGTTATTGCATAATTCCATGAGAAATAAAATATGACCAATAGCAGTTTTACCTAATGGCCCCCAGAGGTAGCTTATTTCTTTACCCCCTATTGTGCATGGTCTTATTTGAAGAATGCATCCATCTACAAGCTACTAATCCAAGTTCAACAGCTTTAATGACCCCAAACAATTGATATCAGGGAACCTCTCATTGATAAGAACTTCCTATCTTTTTTCTTTTATATTTAATTTTTATTCAACTCTAAATATTCTTATATTCTCTCTTTTTTCAATGTAATAATTAGAGAAAGAAATTCAAAATAAAATAAAATAATCAATCAAAATCAAACAATCATACCAAAAGCAAAGTAAGAGCATCCGAGAAGGATCCCAGACTTACACCCGCATCGCATTGTGTAGACAAGGATACATTGGGTGAAGTTGGAGAGTTTGGGCATCATACGGAATCAAGAACTAACCCCATAGGTACAACCCTTTTTTTTTTTTTTTTTTTGATAGGGAAAACAACAAAACGTATTAAAACTGCCTCAAAAAAGGTGCATCAAAAGTCACATGAAGTATACAATAAGTGCCAACAAGCAAGCAAATAAGAAGAGAGAAAACAAAAAACAACCATCCTCTCCTTACTTGAAACTCAACCAATCTATAAAGCCTATCATGGTTATAGAATGATCATCTATGTACACTCTAGCCCACTCCAAAAAGATGTTGTAGGTTTGATAGAGACAAGGGACAGCCACCTTTAAAAGTTTATCAAAGGTGCAAAGGAGTGAGCTCCAAGGCCTAAACTTTAATTTGGCACTCTCTGAATGATGATGGGCTTAATTCGAATCTTATATAATTCAATATGGGTTCAGCCTAGAAAGTACTTCTCAAAAATCAAATTATGAGCCTAGTCAATGGTCATAAGTTGTTATTTTCAGTTATTAATATTGTCATTTTCCAAGAGTCTTTAGTATGATCTCGTAGTCAGTCCAAGTTTTTGTCATTTTCAAGTTGCATCACTATTATGTGAATAAATCCAAGAATTTATAAGTCCCTAGAAAAGTTCTATACAGTAGTTGATGTATCTTTTGAAAATAATTGATGAATGAATGATAAAATTTTCAATAGCCACTATCTTCTTTGAGTAATACAAAGAGCACTTGGGTGTGAAGCCTAAAGGTTTCTACTTTCCTGTCCTGTAGCAATTTTGGCATCAAAGCTAGGGTGAGATCATGGCTACACAATCTAGAAGGAATTGTAGAGGAAGAATAATTAATAGCCAGCGTGATGAGATGCTAATTCAAATGGTGGATCAGCTTGATAGCCTCCAGATTCAGTTAAGCAACGTTAAGACATGAATATCTCAGCCCACTAATGAATCATCACATGTTGAGCAAGGGGAAACATCTCAGGCTAACAACCAAGAAAATGAGAAGCAGCAAGAGGCAATTCAAGCACCACAATACCCTATGTCCAAAGGGCTTCAACTCTGAACCATTCTTTATTTATTTGCTTGGGTGTCTCCAACATGTTTGTACATGAGATGCATGAAAATGAAAGTTGTTACACCATCAAGCTGTCTGATAGCTAGTGAATAACATCATGTGCCTAAGTCATAGGACATTATGAAGCTAAAAGCCATCCTTGAGGCATCTCCCTGTGCCAATAGAATTAAAGAATGTTCCTACATGACAAGATCAAATTTGATCCGGCACTCGTCATCTATTTTCCTTGTGCAATCGCCTTTTATAATATACTCACTCCACCTTCTCTTTGCAACCTAGCTTTCATGCCTATCATGGTAAACACTCCTTGTTCAATCCCACTTCCCTGTCCTCTGCTTATCAGAAACAAGGCTAGAATCCTGGTATCAGCAATTCCCATTGATACGATCTCTTAAGCTTCAATTGGATCTCAGAAGGTATCAGGGAAAAAAGGAAAAATAGAAAGGAATCTTAAGGATCTCATATGGTTTCGATCTGGAAAACATTTACACCATTCTCACCACTACTTGGTAGTGGGTCCCTATAAGGTTTAGATATTTAAACCCAAAATTGGTTCTTTTACCAACTTTAAACATTGCAAGAATGAGACAAACATGACTTATATTCAACTATCCCCGATTCCCCCTCCCAATTTAAACCATTCCTGATAAACCCCTACTGTAATCCCGATATCCCGCAGTCCCCCATTCCCAATTTCCAATCTTTTTCTAATACCGATGTTATTTTCCTTCTCAAATATCAATCACAGCAGTGGGAAGAAAAGAAAAAAGAGAACTTCACACCCAAGGTCGTTGCCAATTTCAAAAAAGATTCAACTTTCGCACTCGAATTGATACCCAAAAAACAATCATAAAAACTCATAAACGGAGAGAATTTAAATATCGAAAGAAAAAAAAAATAGAATTCTAGGGTTGTTGAACAGGGAATTTGATAGGAATGGACCTGAAGGACACGACTGGACCGACCTCCTCGCAGATTTGAATAAGCTGTTCTTCAGTAGCATCATAGGGTATGTTCCCAACTGTACAGAAAAAATCAAGAAACCAAAAAGATGAGATTTTCCATTCGGATTTCTCAGCAACCAAGCAAAGAACAAAGATGGAGGAAGAAAAAAAGAAAGGAAAAGAAAGAAAGAAAGAAAGAAGAGAGAGACCAAAAACGCAGCGGTGTTGAGAAGAGGCCATGACTGAAGAATGAATACGTCGTCATAAGAAGAAGGTGAAGCAGAGCTTCAGCTTCTTCTTCTTCCTCCTCCTCCTCTCTGCAACTCCATATTTATTTCTGGGTCTTATTGGAGGCGGCCTTCGCAATTAGAATCGAGTCAGATGCCCAAATCCAAATAGCGTGTTTGGACTTCAAACTCCAAAATATTCAGAAAACATTAGGTTTTAAAATATTAAATATTATTTATGGAATCTCTATCCATCGCAATCCATCTTATTCACTTTATATTTCCTTTCTTAATATAAAAATAATCTATAAATAATTTTTTTTAGAAATAATTTCCTATTTTTAAAATATAAAACAATTTTTATAATTCAAAAATAAGTTAGATAAAATCAATTTTTTGAGAATTTATTCAAAAATAATTTTTTTATTCTTAAAGAATAAAAAATATTTTTTAAAAAATAAGAATATTTGACAAATTGTTTTTAATAAATAAAAAGGATATTGTTTGGATAAATTGTTTTTAAAAATAATTTTTTATTTTAATTTTATACAATCATTCTAAATTCAATTTACATAATATTAATTTTAAGTCTTGTTAAAAATGAAAATAGTCTTATAATTATAAATAAATTTAAAAATAACTATTTTTTTAGTAAAATATGTATTTCAATATTATAATAAAACAATATACTATTTTTTATTATAATAAAATCATAAATATTTTTTTTATATATATTATAAGAATCTGGATATCGAAAAATAATAAAATCATTGTAGACCAATTTTTGTTCATAAATTTCAAATTTGTTTAAAAATTAGTAGACTCATTAATAAATCAATCACATTAAGTTTTATTTGATTCGAAGTTTATTTATATAATAAAAAATTACAAAAATATGATTATATGCAAATAAAAAATTAGTCAATTCAGTAAAAATGAATTTTGGTCTATAATTTTTTATTTTATTAAGTTTTATGACTTTTTAGTACTTGTTAAATCGGTTTTTGAATTTTAAATTATTTTAAAAATTAATAAATTTTATACATCAATTATAACTTGATTTGGTAATTATTTTTTTAGTAAAAACTTTAGAGAAGTTAAAAGAAATTTAGGTAAAGAAAAACACTTATGATTTAAAGGAATATCATATTTAAAGATTTTCAATATTGATATTGAATTGTGGAGTGAGAAAAATAGAGATATCATGTTTACTTTTATTTATTTATTATAATTTATTATAGTTTTTATATATTTATTATAATTTATTATAGTTTTTATATTTTTATTTTGTTTTTAAATTAGAGTAAAAACAATTTTTAGTCATTCTCTAAAATATTGTTCTCTATTTTATTTTGTTTTTAAAAACTTATTTCTATGTTTATAATAATTTTAAATTTTCATTAACAAGTTTAAATCATTACATTTATAATAATTTTTTAATCTCTTTCAAAAAAAATATATTTTAATAACGTGCTTATAGTTTATATCAACCAACTTTACCTTTTTTTTTTTTTTCAAGTTTAATTTTCTTTATGAAGTGCCACTTTAATCCTTTTTTCTTTTTTTTTTTCTGTTAATAGCAATCATAAATCAATGCTAGGTTAGTCTACTAGTAGTTTTTGTTTAAAATTTGATGAAAACAATCCTTATGAAAAAAAAAATAGGATTTTGTTAAGTAGATGATTGTAGGAATCGCTTTTAACAAAAAAAAAAAAAAAAAAAAGTTTTTGAAACAAAATATTTGTTTGTTCAATAATAGTTTTTTAGAATAGCCTTTTGTTTTTCATAAAATAAAATAAAAAGGTTATTGAAGAAAAACACGTTTGATAATTAGAAAACTGTTTTATGTTTTCTCTTTTCAAAAACAGAAAGCATAGTATTTTAAAAAAAACATATTTTTGTTGTTTTTAATTGCTATTACTTGATTTTGTAGAGTTATTTAAAAAAATAATTATACAAAACATGTATAATGATTAAAAGTAAAGCTCTAGACATAAAAATTAATTTTAAAGCATATTTTAAAATATTAAAAATAGATTAAAAATATTTTAAATTCCTAAATAAACTTTTGTTTTACAAAACATCAAATAATAGTTTTTAAAAATTGTTATTTCAAACTGTTTTAAAAAACAGTTACCAAATAGAGTTTGTATTTGACAAAATTTAGGAAACACTTAAAAAAAAAAAAAAATCACTTAAAACTCGTTTGTTAATGCTTCTAATAGAAGTATTTTCTTTTGCAGTTCTTATATGAAAAACGCTTTTATGAGAATTTGAAAAAATGATTCTTTTTGACAATGTTGCACAAGTGCACACTTTTAATATTAATAAATTACTAGAAATAATATTCATTGCAAAAATAAAATATTATAATAAACCAAAAGTTTTTATTCTAAATATATATAAACATTTATATTGTTAAAAAAACTCAAAAAAATATTTTTATGATTATGAAAATAGAAACAATGTAGAATATAGGAAAAATTTAAAATTGACGTCATTGCAGTAATTTTCAATAAGATTGTACAAAATCTCAAAATTATTTTATACATATTAGTTCTTTGGCTTTTTGTGAGATGTTTTCGTAAAAAATAGAAAAGAGTGAAAGGGAAAGAAGGGTAGTGGCTAGTGCGAAACAAAAGAAGGGTAGCAAGAAATATTTTGAGTATTTTAGAAATATTTGAATTTTTTTGAAGTATATTTAAAAAAAAACACCCCCAAATGCTTTCCTCAAAAACACTTCAAGTGTTTATCTGAATTTTTAAAAGTGTTTTTCAAAATATTACCAAATAGACGAACTTTTATAATGTTGGAAAATCAGTTATAGTGTTTTATGGAGAAACACTTAGTGATTATTCTAAAAACACTTTAAGAGAAAATACTTTCGCTAAAAACACTTCAAATAAAAGCATTATCATATGCACTTTAAATTATATATTTTAAACCGTATAATATTAAAATCATTAATATCTATTTGCATACCGTATCATTTTTATTAAATGATTAATTTTACATATCCTTGTTGAGATTTTAACTAAATACATCTAATTTTTTATGGTTTGAAATTCTATCACATATCTTTCTTATTTCAAGTTAAAGGGATGTCAGTGAAAATAACAAATAAAAGTAATAGACGAGGTATTTAAGGAAAATATCCAAATTAATAAGAGCTAAGTGTATTTAGTCCAGACATCCAACATAATTTAACAAAAATTAACCCTTTATTAAAATCTAACAAAAATTCTAATAAAAATATTTATTAGGCATTGAACATAATTTATGATTAATATTATTCAAAAAATTAAATTAATAGAGGAATAATTTTTAATTTTGTAACTAACACAAACATTTACCTTAAACCCCTTCTCATATATCAGATTTACTTTGAATTTAAAAAGGCGACAATTATGATTCAAAGAATTGTCACGTTCACATGATGATTAAAGTGGTATGAGACTCGCGGCTGAAACCAAATACCACATTCATAATATATATTTTTTAAAATAAAAATTAAGTACTTTTGGAAAAATAAATAAAAGCTATATTATACTTATATTTAATTTTTAAAACCAAAAATGAATATATATATATATATATATATATATATATTATTTTTTACTGTTTGATATTTGCTAAAAAAAATATAAAATTTCTTTTACTTTCAACAATATTTATTTTTTATATTACATTATTCAATAAATAAAAACAATAAATATATTAATATTTTTTTATAATATATTTTATAAATGTTTTTTTAGTTTTTTTTTTTGTTTAACAACAAATTTAATTTTTCAATCAATTTTTTAAAGAAAAAACTTATGATATATGGGAACTGTGTGTTTTGTTTTTTAGCTTAAAATTAATATATTTCATGTACAAGGGATATGATAACGGAAGGGGGAGAATATATCTTATTGTTTTATAAAATAAGTAATATAAAAAAAAAACCTTATGCTATTTAGTTTTTAAGCTTAAAATTAAAATATTTTACATAAAAAAATAAAAAATAAATAACATATCTCTTATTCTATGAGATAATTTATTTTATTCTATTACCAACCATATAAAATATATTATCTTTTTTTAATCCTATTACATACTATAATCAATCAATCAAAGATAACCCCCAATGGTTAAATACATTCACCACTTGGTTTTTTTAAAACTACACTAAAATCTAGTAGAAATTAAAAATTAATAAATTAAATTTTGTAAAAAGCTGCGTTAGAAAGCTCACAAATTGCCGAGAGCTAAGTTTCTTCCTATTTCATCTGACTAGAGTTATATTTGAGAAAATATTACACGACTATAGATGTAAATGAATGGGGAATAATGATCAAAGACTTGTACTCACAGCAAACAAATACCCACTAAAACCTCTGTATATACTGCCAAATAAAATTTCTCCCATTGTGTCTGAGAGCTTTAAAATTTGAATCTGGCTAAGGAGTCTCATAACAAGAAACACCCATCTTCATCTTTCGTCTTCATCTTTTCATTTACATAAAATACTTAGTTTTATTCATTACCCATGACTCATGAGGGGAGGCATCTTCCTAACATCTTCACAGGTCCTAGCATTAGGACCCAGAATATAGCTATCAGTGCTCCAATAACTGAAAGAATGATGAATCCCCCCTTATTTATACCTCCCTTCCATGTGGCTGCACCTCCATTACCTGCATTTGTGTTCAATGCATTCATTCTCATTCTACTCAAGCTAGACATTCTCACCAATGCCCGATTCACCAACGCATTTTCTGAAGCTGATGCAGGTGTGGTAGGTATTGACTCCACAAAGGACCATAGAGCAGAAGTGAATCGGTTCCCTGCACCGTTACCCCCTTCGTCATTCATGTTTTGATTTCCTTCGGTGGGAACATTTGTAGAACTGCTGGCATATACGACACCTAGACAATAGCAGAAACTTGGAGTATTAGAATACTATACTACCTGAGTTGGAGGAAGAACTCTTGAAGTTGGCTGAAAACTCCTCCCCTGATGAGAGAGGAAAGGCTACATTTTTTCTCAACATTTCATTGAACGTTGGATGAATCCAAAATTGCATTAGAAGAGATCTTGAAGCCAAGTCAAAACCCTTCATCCGCGTAGTTTTTTCTTTTTTCTTTTTATTTATTTATTATTATTTTTTTGCCACGTGGATGTGACATGTCAACCAAAACCATCCATCTGATTCAAGCCCTCCAGCCAGATATGCAATGTAGAAAGTTGTGCTTTGGACAAATCAAAACATAGTTTAGGAAAATTTGTAGCTTCAGTTGCAGGCTCATTGCCAAGGAGAAGAATGGACATTGAGGTCTTTGCAGATATATGTACCTGAGGTTGGCTGCCCAATGATCCCCTGAATAGATTCTGCTGAGGTACAGACACTTTGATCGAGTGTCCACAGCTGACCACTAATCTGATCTGCGCCAACAGAATGGGGCTGCAGCTGGTAATTCAACTGGTTCACCATCTCATTCTCAATGGTATTCAAAAATGGATGCGGCACCGTTCCTTGATCAATAGGGCCAATGTCACGAAGAAACATGGTTGCATCATGGTACAGGTCAAGGATGCTCAATCCATCGTCTGCAAACTGCAAGTTCTCCTCAGCTTTTTCATAGTTTTGAGGAATGGGTTCTGGACCAAGGAGATCATCCATTTCTAGAAAGTCCTCCTCACTTAATCCACGTTCCTGCTCACTAATGTTAGGAGCAGATGTGACCTCAGGTGCCTCGTGCAATTGCAACTGAGAGGAGGCTGATTGTGTAAACTCAACGTTCTCTGGCACAGCATACTGCTGAGAGGTAGGGGTTAATACTGTGCTTATTGGATCAGCAACGAAAGCTCCATTGAGTGATGAATCCACCAAAGGAGTTTGAGCTTCTTCTTCACCAATAACCTACAACAAATTATATAAATCAATAATCCGTCCACAAATGAATAAATCTAAACAAACAAGCACATGTGCAAGCACAAGCACAAGCACAATAAACTACCACATTTTTTCGCCAATGCAACTGTTATGCTCACAGGTTACTGTTGTATAAATAAATGGTTGAAATAGGTTCGATTTCCCCCCTATGAGACAAGGATACATGCAAGGATGAAAATATCGGTAATCACGGATATATCGGTAACTTGATTTTAAGGGTATATCGAATATATCAGAGAAATATCAACGGATATTTTGGAAAAAAATTTCGGTATACCAAAATTTGATCAAAACTCATGGAAATGTAAGAAAAACCTCATAGCAATGTAATTAGAAATATAATAAACAATTTAAAGTTGTTTTGTTAAAGAATTTGATATATGTATGATATAATTTGCGATATTAAATGTAATTATATCATATCGATCGATAAGAAATGTGAATTTTGTAATTGTACACTCATTATGAAGCTTCATGAAAGATTTGATTTCATTAAATATCAATAATTTGTACATATTACATTGCAATGACCCTTTAGTTCTATGAAAATCTACTAATTCATTCAAGATTTAAAAAATGTACTAATTAATTCAAATGTACTAATTAATTACGATTGAAAATATAAAAAAAAATTGAAAAAATTGCGAAGCTACTAATATTGTTAATTAAGTTAATAAATTAACTAAACTAAATTAATTCTATGAAAATCTACTAATTCATTCAAGATTTAAAAAATGTACTAATTAATTGGGAAAAATGTACTAATTCAAATCAATGAGGGGAAGTTGGGAGCCGTCGGATCAATAGTAGGTGCAAGGCGCCAATTTTTTCAAAAAATCGGTGAAAAATCGCCGAAATAAACAGAAACAAAAGGAAATTTCTCCGAAATTTAGCGAAATTTACGGATATTTCTTCCGTCGACATTTCGCCCCCCTTTTTCGTTTCGCTGACCCCCAAAACACGAAATTTCGGCAAAAAAAACCAAAATTTTCATCCTTGGATACATGAACAAAATGTAAAAGTAACCTGCTTTGCAGTCAATACAACCACTTTGATTGTCAATGGAAGTATATAAAAAGTAATAAAACACGAGCTATTTCCACCTATAAAAAGGGGATATTCTAACCCCCTCATTATATGGAAACATTAAGATCAAGAAAAAGAAAGAGAAAAGAACACATCTGCATTTATTTCTAATTTTTTTTAAAGGGGACAAGAAACACCTTTCTCCATTTCTATAAGGAATCTGGCATTCCAATCACCATTCAGTAGATCCCACACTGTCCCATATGGTGCAGAGCATACATTTTTTTCTTGAAAATAACCCCATTTGAATATGTTTTTCTTTTAATCAGCATAACCCAATTCAAAGATTACCAGCAAGGGAAAGCTAGCATACCAGAACTTGAACAAGATATAAAAAATTTAAACCTCATTTCAACAATGCAGCCATTACTATTTTCTAATACAAAAAATTAGAAATCATTACAAAATAGAAAATAAAATAGTGAAGGAGAGTTAACCAACCTGAGCTAGTAGATTAACATAATCATCAACACGCGGAGGAACAACTGGAGGTGCTTCTGCAAGTCCTTTCCAGATGTCATCCCAAGCATCTGCTTGACAGTCTTGCCCATTAGGTTGGGAATTATTGACAGAAATAACGCCATTCAACTGCTCTGGAGGAGTCTCTTCAACAGAGTAGTTACTAACATCTGGGTCATCTTCGTCAGCCCATTCCTCTTCTTTAAATGGAGCCCCGTATTGCTCACCATTTTTGGGACCAGGTCCACTCTTCTTGAAGACCTTATAAAGTGCATAATAATCCTGAAACATGGAAAGATAACCAATTTCAATAGACAATTATCGACATAAGATACTAATAATTAAAAAAAAAAAATCATTTTGAGCAAAATACCTGCACATTCGGGCATCTCTTGAGCTCCTCTTCATCCATTGTATACTCATGCATCACCCAGTCTGTGCGCTCTTTACTTGGAGCACGGCCTTTATAGAAAACCAAGGTCTTCTTCACACCAACTGACCGAATATTACAGCTAATAGTTCGATCCTTTCCTGTTGCTTTCCAGTATCCATGCCTGGTTGCCCTATTAGACCTAGCTCCATTAGGGTACTTCCTGTCTCTGGGGCTAAAAAAGAACCATTGCCTATCTCCTGTCTTCAATTTAGATAGCCCTGCATTTAATTTGTTAAAACAGAATCAATTAACTGACCAAACTTTTCTCAAAACCAATAATTTGAAATTCTTAAACATCAATAATAATCGACCTCACCCCAACCCCCCTCCCACAAAACCAAGAGAGAGAGAGAGAGAGAGAGAGAGAGAGAATTTACTGCCAAACCTTTCAACACAAATTCTATATAATCTCAGAAAAGCAAGGTGGATACTAAAGGACTCAACAAAATGCAAGAGACCTTATCATTACCTATTCCTGTTTTGTGCAAAAATAGTGTATATGCCAACGCTTGAAGAGTGATTTCCCTCCATTCAAAGTTTCCACAAATAAACCAATCATACAAACTTTACCTTAGTCCTCACCAATCTTTCAATAAAACAAATCAGTTAACCAAAGAAAGTCAGAATTGCACCCACCAATGTTACAAACCAAATTTAAGCAAACAGCAATTTTTATTAGAATTCAAACCAAAATTACAGAAAATCAATCAACTAAACAAAACCAGAATGAATCAGCCAAGCAGAATGTTCACTTCAAAGTGTAGCTTTGGCTTGAATCCAACCCACTTTTAAACAATAAAAAATAATTTATTTCCAAAAACAAACAAAAAAACTCACTCTTATATTCAAATATTGAGACAAAACCAATCAAACAATTAAACAAACAACATATTGACATGAGTCCAAACCTATGTTTCAATTGACAGAACAAACTAATCCAGAAAAATTTTGACCTGAATATATGATCAAACTAAACCACACAAAACCTTAAACCACAGACCGAATTGATGCCTCAATAAAACAAATCAGATCAGCAAACAGAACTTCAACTCCAGTTCAAACAAATCCCTAGTACAACAAAACTAGCTAATATCATCCAAACAACATTTCGGTCTGTGGAACATTTCCAACCAAAACAAAATTACACACTTATCCCTCATGAAAATTTCAAATGTAACAAATAAACTAAATAACACTTTCACTTGTGTCAAAACCAATCATAAACAACCAGAAAACCCCAAAAAAGAAAACAATTGAACCCAAATCAAATATCAACCACAGAACCACAATTCTTATCATAATCAAAACACTCGAATCCAAAACGAACCAAACCAACTCAAACTCAGATGAATAAACGCAAAAGTTAACCTGTAAAGCAGGTCAATGAAGAAAACCAATACCCCAGGCATTCAAATTATATTCAAGACAATCCCCAACTCATAACCAAATTACCACAACCCAGTTCTCCATCCAAGAATCCAATCCCGGACTAAGAATAAAACAAACCCAGATAATTAAAAACACAAATTCATTCCTTCATCAAGTCCAAGGAGAAGAAAATCAAAGGCAAGAAATGGGTTTGATACCAGGCAAATCCTCGGGGTCCCACTTGTAAACATCGACCTCGGCGATGATATCGAGCTTCAGCCGTCGCCGGCAGATCTTCTTCTTCAGATAATACAGAACCAGCTCTTCATCGGTGGGATGGAATCGGAACCCGGGTGGCCACGCAGACTTTTCGTCTCCGTCAAAGCACGGCGACGAATCACCCACTGTCACCTTCATCGATTCGGGTCAGATTCTACTGAAACAGAGTGAGAATAGAAGATGGAAATGGGGAGAATCGGGAATGAGAAAACCCTAAAAGAGAGCGAGTTTTGGAAGAAGAGAGGGCATAGTCAAAGAAGTAATAGGATAGAGAGCGAGGTGGTGGGCGAAGGGAAACTTCCTATTTCTGAATTAATTATATTGAGAGAGGATTGGGTGAGGAAGGGTTTAGTGTGGGTTTTTAAGGGTTCGAACTTTAAGTGAAAAAAATGATTCTTTCTACTTTTGATTTTATTTTTTAAAACAAAAATAAAAATATAAGCGAAAACCAACTTTTTCTTTCATGATTGAAGAAATTTTTTCTTCCCTTTTTGGTTTTTTTTTTTTTGTGAAATTTTAAAGTTTGTTCACAATTGATAAACCTTGGATCAAATGTGTATGCCAATTCCCATTTTAAAATTTGTTGGAAACTTCTTTTTAATTTTGGCTATTCAATTTTGAAAATAAAAAATAATTTTTGAGAATGATTATTAAAAGTAGTTTTTAATTATTTTCATAAATAAAAATCATGTTTTAAAACTCAAATATGAAAAAAAAAACTCCACTTATCCTCCAAGATGGTGTCATATACAAAATTTCAAAATTTCTCACTTAAATAAATTCTCAAAATTATTAGATATTTTAAATAATGAAAAATGGAAAATGTGAATTTTCATGTACTCATATAAAAATAATCATAAAATATGAACTTTTTAAAACTAATTCAAATTTCATCTACTCATCGATCAAAGGTTACTATCTAAGACAGTGAAATGTAGTACTTATATCATTAAAAGGTAGTACTAAATGATAAAAGAGAGTACCTTTAATCATCACTTAATAGCATAATAAGAGTATAAGGACATTTTTTCCTCGTGCTCCCATTTGTTGGAACACGAGTAATTTACTAGTAAAAAACTATATAATAAACTTGTGAAGGAAAAAAAATATATAATATTCTTGTAATTCTTTAGGTTGAGCTTAGTTTGTAATCGAGGATAATCCATTTTGATTTTTGAATATGTTAGATTATAAATTTTAGTTATATAATTGCAGTTTTGATTTTCTTAAATAAAATAGACTTATATTAATTGTTTTACGAAGATAACGTAATATATATTTGATACCATTGCAATGTTCTTGGCTTAAAGGAAAATTGTATCTTACTAGTAAGTTCATAGAAAAAGACAATGTTTAGGCATGCACAATTGACAAGATATATAAGTGTATTAATAGTATTAAGATATGATACTTCAAGAGCAAGTAATTTTTCACTATTTTTACAAGAACAAAATTGGTCTTTTTTCACTTTAAGTGATCAAACAACCATTAAAGAACTTAATAGATGTGTGTTTATCCATATGAAAATGCTTTAAGATTTTTTATATATATTTTGATTGATGTATTAAAACTTTATTTCACAAATGCTTGATCTGTAGGCCAAGACATTTTTTTTTTCTAACATCTTTCATCTCAAATTCCTTTTTCGAACACTTTTATTGTTCTTGTGAACTCCTTCAACAATCATAATAAGATTTAAGTAAAAAACTTACATTGCAATAATTGCAAATTTGGTTTTTGATTTCTTAATGAGAATGCATGGATTATAGGATTATTCATATGTTCTTTGTTTAATAGGCATTTGCTAAGGCAATTATACCACATGTGTATGGATTACTTCAATCCATATAAGGATCATTATAGCTTAATTGAGTACATGTTATGAGTCTTTGTATTATTTGCTTTAGGCAATTTAAATCCTTAAGAGATTTTCATGTATATTTTATTTTCCATAAATCCATATAAATATGTCGTAATGACATCCATGATATACATATCTAGTCCTTTTGAGATAACTAAACTAGTTAAAAATTGAAATGTGATTGCGTCCATGACAAGAGAGTTTATTTCCTCGTAGTCAATGCCATGTCCTTGTGAGGAAGCTTGTGCTACTAATTGTATTTTATATTTTATAATCTTATTTTTCTTGTTGTTCTTTTATACAAATACCCATTTGTACTTAGCAAACTTTTGTCTTTAGGTATTTGAACTATAAATCCAAATACTTCTTATTTTATTAACGAGTTTAACTCTCAATATGACTTCTTTCTAATTTGACTGATCATTTTTGTGTCAGTATTCTTCCACATTTTGTGGTTTGAGATCCTTTCATTTGTTATGATGTCAAAGGTCATTTGGAGAAAAAGAATATTGTTAATAACAATATTATTTTGATCCTATTTTTCTCCCATATGTACATAATTTATTAATATCTCATTATTTTAGGGTACTTGTGCCTCTTCAGTGGTTACTCGTTTAATTTATATATCTTAAATGACTACTTGTTCAATATGTGTCTCTTCTAGGGCTTTATATTTTATTTGTGTCTTTTTGGGGGCTATTGGTTCATTAATTTTAGATTGATCAATAATTTTTATGGCATCTTTGAAAGTGACAAGTTTTCCTTGTATTTTCCTTTTTTTAGGAATCACATCATTTGAGCTAATAGGTCTACTACGCTTTAAAAATATCTTAAATTCATTTACTAACTGTCCTATAGGGACATCAATCAATGTTGGAGTATTTGCAGTAAAAATATGTGGCTTTATCACTTTTGTTATATCAATGAATGTATCTGGTAATTGGTTTGCAAGATTTTGTAAATGATGACCCTTTAAACTTCTAGTTCACATTGGTTAATACAAGGATCAAAATGAGACAAAGTTGATGCATTCAAAGTAATTTCTCGTTGTTCTTTAGGAATTGACTTTGCTCCACCTAAGTGGGAAAATAGTTTCATCAAAATGGTAATCAACAAAGTGCACCATAAAAATATCATTTGTGAAGGGTTCAAGATACCTTATGATATATGAAGAATGAGAATTACATAAATCTCAAGTCTTTGTTGAGGACCTAATTTAGTGCATTGTGTGGATGAAATTGTTCCATATATTGCACAACTAAAGATTCATAAGTAAGAGACGTTTGGTAGTGTTTTAAGTGCAAGTTGAAGGAAACTATTCATGGTAAACTATATTTCAAATGTACACCAAAGTCATAGTTATTGAAATAAGACCCTTAAAATCATAACATGATGTAACAATATTAAATTTCATTAATATGATTTTAGTTTCACTTTACTATCTTAGGCAAACTATAGGTAGAATGTAGATTAAATAATTGGGATAGAGCTCTTAAAAGCATAATATGATGTAATAACATAAGATTTAATTAATATAATTTCAGTTTTACTTTAATATCTTAATTTACATTAATATTTATCTAAGCATTCATACTTGCATTACTTGCATTGTATATGCCTTGAGTGCATTAGGAGTTACATAAAACATTCAAGTCATAGGTTCATTACGAATTGATGAGTAGTTTACAATTGGTTCATAGACTTAGGTAATCCATATAATGATGTAGTGTACTATTGTAGACCCTCTGTTTTGTCTCCTTAGCACATGCCTTAGGTGGGTTTTTTTTCCAGTACTCCACAATAATTCCTTGGTAGTCCATTGCTACTTATACAACTTACTTTTTTAAGCCATCTTTGAGACTTTGGTTGAGGGGTTTATTTGGCCTTTCATTGTGACCCTTGGTAGCCCCGATTTAGATCTAGGACTTTCATTTTTTCTTTTAGAATTAGGTACACCTTTAGGACAACTTGCTTAGGCATATTTAGGTACATTTTTAGGACACTTACACATACTCACCCTAGGTTACCTAGGCACCTTGCTAATCACCTTAGGTCACATAGGACCTTTGAGCCACACTTTAGGTCACTTAGGATAACTGAACACACCTTAGGTCACTTAGGATGACTGAGTCACACCTTAGGTCACTTAGGCTCACCCTAGATCACCTAGGCACATTACACTTCACCTAGATTCACCTAGGGCACATTTAGGCTCACCATATGTCACCTAAGCACATTACACTTCACCCTAGGTCACTTAGGCACATTTCAAATTCACCTAAGCCCATTTACGTTCATCTAGGCTCACTTAAATTCATTGAGACACACTTTGACCCATCTCTAGGCACATCTAGGCCCACTTAGATTCATTGAGGCACACCTTGGCCCATCTTGATGCACCACAACTCATTTAGGTCACCTTTAGGTAATTCCTGTATAGCTTACATAGTTCGCATGATTTGCATTTTTTAACACTTGCATGTACTTGATTTCTTATTTATTTATTTATCTATTTTATTTATTTATTATTTTTTTTGTAAAATTATTTGTTTATTTTTTACTTATTTGTTTATTTATTTATTTTCAGAAAATTGCACGTGATTGATGATCTTATCTTATTATTATTATTATTGTTGTTGTTGCTAAAGTTGCATGAATTAATACTTAGGTTTTTCTTATATATACATGTATTGATATTTTCTATTTTTCATTTTTCTTTTCCAAATTGGCATGATTTTTTATTTTTATTTTGTCTATTATAAGGTTTCTAACTTGTATCTTTTTTTATTTTTATTTTTTTGGATGGGAATTCAATGACTCTCCAAAAATGAAGACAAAGACGGCCAACTTTTAAAAAAAAAGGACACATTCACACACCTTGGAGAGATTTTGAACATGTATAGTCTACCTTTCTAAAGGAATTCTCCATGGGTGTCATTGAGAAAGGATAACACGGTGCAACTAGGAGATGATTCCCATAATAACATGCAGCCACATACGAGAATAAGAACCTACTTTCCAAAGAGAAAAAAATATTCTCTCCAAGAGACATTACAACCGCATCTTTGAAATTCTCTCTAAGGAAGCACGTATGTGAGCATATGGAAAGAGGATTAGAGAAGATTTTGAAGGTGACATCTTGGTTGATATGTGGACTACATGCATTGGGAAGGCAGACATTGCATTTTTTGGAAGGTCTTCACAACATGCAAGTGAAAAGGAAGAGAAAGACGCATAAGGGTGACATGGAAATGATAATCGGGTTATTAGAGAAGTGCATGTAGGATGCTACTTGATATTCATTAGGGGGCTTGAGGGCTGCCACTTGAATGGGGGGATCATGTTATTAGAGTTCGATAAGACTTAAGGATGTTGGAGAATTTGAGATGGGATGCGACATCTTTTGATGGAGAGCTTTGGAGATGAAAGATCAGAACTTTCGGGGAAAAGAGCTTTTGGAGATGAAAAATCAAAACTTTCGGTGATGAGCTTTTGGAGATGAAAAATCAGGACTTTTGGTGGAGAGCTTTGGAGATAAAAATAAGAATTTTCGATGGATGGCTTTGGAGATAAAAAAAAAAAATCAGAATTTTCAGTGGAGAGCCTTGAAGATGATGATCATATTTCTCTTGGTGGAGAACAATCAGAATTTTGTTTTTGAAAATTGAAGAACATGGATTTTTATTGTATAGATATCAAATTTTTTAGGTACAACCATGGATATTGGGAGGATGAGCACACATGGTTTTTGTTTTAGGGAGAATGAGTCAACCACATTGTCACTTTGGAGAGACATGACAGGGAAAGATGAAAAAGAATTTCGTTTGGAGAGTCGAACACTCAAGGAGAGATTTTTAAGAGACTTTGTGGAAGGGACCCTGTGAATTGGGGTGGTCAAAGTAGTGATCTTAGAGAGGAGATTGAGAGCAAAAATAAAAAATGAAAAATTAGAGAGGAGATCATGATCATTTTTTGAATTTTGGAGAGTGGTTGCTAATGTTCCAAGGCAAAACAAATACACGACTTATTTGTTTTTGGGAGTTGTAGTACCGAATGGCTTCAATGGAGACTTATGTAGGTTGATAAAGAAGAGATCAATAAAATGTATGAATGTTCTAATAGAGAAAAACCCTAATGGGTATTAATTCATGGCTAAGGTATGACCGCTTAGTGGAGAGATTCTAGGGCTAAATTTTTATAATGAAGATGAGAGTTTGGTGGCTGCATAGATGAAGATTTAATGGCCGAAATTCAAAGAGAAAAAAAACCATGGATATGTAGTCCATGATATGAGACTGCATAGGTGAATATAAGCGGTTGAAAAATTCAAAGGTGTGCAGACTAAATTGAGGAAGTTGTGTGGTTGGAATTTTGTGTTGTTAATGGAGAATTTAATGACAAAAAATTATGGTGAAAATGCAATGGAGGAAAGATGAATTTTAGTGGCTGCATAAGGTGAATTTAGAGATTGGCTTGCTGGAAAAATAATGAGGTTTCGGTGGTTGTATGTACATGAATTTGAAGGCTGGTTTTATGGTAAAATAATGGAAAATTTTGGTGGTTGCATTAGGTGAATTTAGAGGTTGGTTTTGTGGTAAAATAATAGGGTTTTGGTGGCTGCATGTACATGAATTGGAGGTTGGTATTGTGGTAAGATAATGGGGTTTTGGTGGCTTTAATGGGAAGTCTTCAGGTTGAATTCCTTAATTGTGTTTAATGGTTGCATATAGAAAAGACAGCATGCACCACTTTTGGAGAGCATGCTATCATAAAAGTGCTTTCATATGCATAAGGACATTCCACCATTTGAGAGGATCACTTGTAAGCCCATCATCCATGCTTCAAAGAGGCTTCCATGTGGTGTGCATTGTAGAAGGGAGTAACACAAACATGCACAATCCATTAAATCTCTTCACAACCTACACCTTTAAAGAAATTCAAGCCACACCGCATCTTCAAATTTCGAAATAGCCTTGTGGATGTGCACTCCTATTCGATGGTGTGACTCGTTTTTTATTGGTGAAAATTTGATTTTTTTTAAAAAAAGACTTGGAGTCGCTACTTATTTTAATTTATTTTTTAAAGGGAAAAAAAAAAAAAAAAAAAAACACTGTGTGACTCCTTATTTGGAAAAGACATGTCTGCAAAAACCAAGTCCAAATTCGGGGGTCAGGTTAGCTATTGGGAAGGTACGGCTGTGAGCCGTAGCATCCCTTTAAACTTATATACTTATGGTCTCTACTAAACGAATGAAGGGAACTATGACAATTAATCAATTAATCATGGATACCAAGATTAATGATACAAATCAATATATCAGAAAATAATAATAAAAGCATATTACAAGAATGCACAAGATAAATGACATGAGAATTATGAAAATTGATTTAAAAAAAAAGATATTTCAAAAATTAGTTTTTCAAGAAATTTAAATTAAATAAATGATTTTAATTTATTTATTTACAAAAAAGTTTCAATTTATTTTTAATAAGCGCTTTGATTCAATTTTTATTCTAATAAAGTTATTGACACTTATTATTATCGGAAGAATTTGTTGAAAAAAAAATGAACTTGACAATAGAAATGATTTTTAGTTGCTTTTACAAAAATAAAAAAATAAAAAAAATAAAATTTACAACTTTATTTGCAAATGTATTTCAATTTAATTTAATTTACAAATAAATTAATTTCTTTAAAAACTTTATTTTGAAATATTTTAAATCCAATTTTATTAAAAAAAAGAAAAGAAAAGATTTCTACAACTTTAATTTGCAAAAATGACTCTCATCATATTATCATTAAAATATTATTTAAGACCTTTATCTACAAGAATTACTTTTAATCTCATTCTAATTAAGGAAATATAATTTATTTAAAAAAATATTTTTTTTGGAAAATTTAATTAAAAAATAACCTTTTGAGCAATTTTATTTAAAAACCAATTTTTTTGAACAATTTTTATTAAACAGATAAATATTAGATAATTATGACTAAAACCAATTTTTCGAATTTCGTTAAAAACATTTTTTTTTGGATTTTCCTAAAAACGTTTTTTTGAATTTTTATTAATAAAAAAACTTTCTTTTATTAAGAATAATATTTTCTAAACTATTATTTTTATTAAAAAAATTTATTGAATTGTTCTTTTTATTTAAACAAAAATTTCTTATTTGTTTGATATTTAATCTTGTACACAATGAGTAAGCATATGCAAACGAATATTTATAGAAACCAATAAAAATGAAACCGAATGGAAGTGGAAAATAAAAGGTATACCTTAACAAGCCTACAACAAATCCAATGTCTCATTTACAGCCTTCCTGAACCTCATTTCCTTCGATGAAATTCGATTTTTCATGTGTCATTGATCCATACTCAACATAATGGGCCCTATAAAACAAAAATAAGCCAAAAAATAAAAAATAAAAAACATCCCACTTACTATAGGTCTTAACCCAAAATTTTCAAATTAATAACATAAATATAAGCACAATAAGTTAAACCCAAATGTAACAAATTAAATTAAGTTCAATTAGACATAGACTTAATTGCCCATAATCCAAGTCTAATTTAATATACAAATAAAAAATCTATAACCGCAATCAAGTCAAATTTAATATGTAAAGTCCAAATGTAACACATATATACCACAATATTATATCATGTCCAAATTAAATAATTCAAATGAACAAAACCATATAAATTATCAACCAATTTAACAAATTTCACAAATAACAAATGAGCTCAAATTTCATATTGATTCACCAATAAAAAATGAACCCGAATTCCATATTAATTAACCAACCCAAATCTCACAAACAATTACTATTAAAGTCAAAGCAAGAAAAAATAAAATAAAATAAAACAAAACAAAATAAACTTAAACATTTTTTTTTGGAGACCATGGAAGTTGGGGGTGGCAGTGTGTTGAGAGAGGAAAATAAAATTTAAAATTTAAAATAAAAATTTTAAAATGAGAGAGAGAGAGAGAGAGAAAGAGAAAGAAAGAGATAGAGAAGTGAGGGGGCGCTAGAAGTGGTGTCGATGACTGTCAATAGTGGAAGATGGTGTGGTGAGGGGAAAATGAAAAAAGAGAAAGAAAGAGAAAAAAATGAAGAAAAGAAGAAAAGAAAAGGAAATAAGGGAGAATAGAGGGGGGAATGACGTGTGGCAGTGGAGTGTGACTGGAAGTAGAAGAAGAAAATGAGAAAAAAAAATGGGGGGAGAAAAGAGGAAAAAAAGAGAAAAAAAAAAAAAAACCCCTAAATCAAAAAGAAAAAAGAAAGGATGAAATAAGGGAGAATAGGGGTATGGTTGTGGGAATGAGGAGGTATGGTAGGAGAGAAAAAATGGAGAGTGGGTGAAGTAGGTGAGAAAAAAAAAAAAGGAAAAGGGAAAACTAAACTAAAATAATATAATATAAAATAATAATAAGAATAAAATAAAAAGACAAAAAAAAAAAGGTTTAAATCGTATAAGTGAGCCAAAAAAAAAAAAAAATCAAATGTATTCGAGTTTGGAATCTAAGGATAAAAATGGGGTTCAAAATTAGTGTAAAAAACATTTTGGGACAAATTTTAGGGATTTTTATAATAAGTGCACTAGTGTGTATGTTAAATATGCATAAAACTAATAGTAAGTTATGACATTGACTCTCGGTTCGTCATACCTTCACCAAGCTATTGTGCTGCATGGACTCTTGACCTTGAGAGAATATTGAGCTAGTAATGGGGTCTTCACTGACTTTGATTTAAGTTAAGACCTTGAGGTGGTAATATTTTCCTTATAGAATGTGTGAAATTAAGCTTTGGTTAATCTCGGTTTTGATGATAACAAAATAAGGTTTAAAACTATTGATTATATTTCAAGTGTGATTAGACAAGACGATTTCCAAAGTGGCAATCACAAAGACAAATCAAACCAAAGAAGAAGAAGACCTCAAAGAAAAGTGTTTTTTAAGACCCAAGCTTCATAAGATCTCTTTGTAAAGTCATTGGTGTACTGGGATTTTCATGCATTACATTCTTTATTTATGCACCAAAATCATCCAAAAGTTATTTTGTTTAAAATAAAATTGGATGATTTCATGTTTTCAATTAAAATCCGTGTTATATCAAATGTACCTTAGGCAAAATGTTCAAATTGGAATATTCATTTACCTAAAAACCTTGTCTAAGTGTTAGAAGAGAAAAGAATAGAAAAAGATAGGTTTTCAGGGCCAAAACATTGAATTGGTCGTGGCATTGGGCCAACCGGCTCAACTGGCTAGGGTACTGGTCGACCAATTCCCTTTGCCCGGTCGAGGTCCGGTTGAGGAGTGCTAAAAACACACTCTCTCTTCTAGTAGCCTTCCCTTCTCGGTCGAGGTATCCTCTTTCCCGGTCGACCTCCGGTTAAGGTCCGGTCGAAATCCAATGGTCACCTACCAAGCATTAAATGCTAACGGCTAGTCAACTGGTCGACCTCCAACTCGACCGGTCGAACCTCCAATGGCTAGTTTGACTTTTTTCTTTTATAAAAAGGCTCCAAATCTTCATTGTTTATGAGCTTAACCTTCACAAACCTTTATTGAATATATTTGAGCCTTGAAAGAGTATTTTTAAGTGCATCATTATTCTAAAATTTGCATATCATTAGTGTACCATAGCCTTGGTCGTGGCACTGGGTCAACCGACTCAACCGACCAGGGTACCGGTCGACCAATTCCCTTTGCTCAGTTGAGGTCCGATTGAGGAGTGCTAAAAACACCCTCTCTCTTCCAATAGCCTTCCCTTCTCGGTCGAGGTATCCTCCTTTTTGGTCGACCTCCGATCGAGGTCTGGTTGAGGTTTGGTCGAGGTCCAACAGTCACCTGTCAAACATTAAATGCTAACGGTTAGTCAACCAGTCGACCCCCAACTCGATCGGTTGAACCTTCAACGACTAGTTTGACTTTTTCTTCTATAAAAATGCTCCAAATCTTCATTGTTTATGAGCTTAACCTTCCCAAACATTTCTTGAATATATTTGAGCCTTAGAAGAGTATTTTTGAGTGCATCATTGTTCTAAAACTTGCATATCATTAGTGCACCATTCAATCCCAGTTTTCTTGTATCATTTGAGCTTAAAGTTTTTGTACTAGGATTTTGTGAGATCAATTATTTATAAATCTTTGAGAGGAAGTTTCTCAAGTGTGGGGTATCACTTGAGGGGTTGTTCAAGAGTGGGGTATCTCTTCAGAAGTGTAAAGGGTGCTTGGAACCAAAAATACAAGAGGGTGAATTGGAACCATAATCCAATTGTATTGCTTGAAGGCTTGGTTTGGAAGCCTTGAATTAGTGGAGCCTCAAGCTTAGGATTGAAGCTAGAGGAGAGTGGATGTAGGTGGGGTTGCGCCGAACCACTATAAAATCTTGTGTTTGCATTCTCTCTTCCATACTCTTTTACTTTATATGCAATTGACTTTATATTGTTTTATTATATACTTTCATATATTTGTCTCTTACATTCACATAGTTTACATTTAAAAAAAAGACGACCATCACCCTATTCACCCCCCTCTAGGGTGATTACCATAGGTTGGATTAGCCTATTTTTTCTAACAGAATGGATCACTGTTAATTAAGATAGGTTGCAATAGGTATTCTCAAGAAAGACAACATGATGTCTCGTGGGATCAAGATGATATATCGATTGAGTGATCTTAAGGACTTGTGATTATGAATTCAATGGTTGTAGTAAGTTCCTTAATGGAATTTTACATGTCCTTTATAAACTAGAGTATGTTAGTTGATTGTATAATAGAAAGATTTGAGATTCAAGGATTGTAGAAGTAATCTTAAGGGATTGATGACTTTTACCTTGTTGATTACGAATACTAGTTCATGGGACCTTACATGCGGTGGTTAATAGGTAACACACTTGAGAAATTGATTAAATTAGATTCAATCCATTTTTTACCTGAACTTAATTTAATAAGATATTGGAGTGTAGTTGATTCTCTAAAGTGGAGTATAGAGTCAACTTTATAATTAGATTATGAAGGAGTTGATATTTTCCTATGGGTAGTGGTACCCACTCATGCTCACACTCTTTGGATGAGATATACTTCAAGGAAAATTGGTTTTTATTTATATATGTGCATAAGGGTGTTTTGATAAAAAAAATGCACTATTGCATAAGAACATATGACTTAAGTTTTTCTGGTTTGGGTTAACTAGTTAATTGAAGTCGATTAGAACTAATTAATTAATTAAGACCTTGTGGGATAGATTAAGTAACCTAAGCCCATGATGAACTCGAGTCACTTAAGCCCACAATAGAGTCTATATAAACCCACTCAACGTCTAGGGATGAACCTTGCACTCACTCTAACTCATCAAGTAGAGTATAGAATCAATTTTTGAGGGAGTTGGTATTTTCTTATGGATATTAGTGGATACCCACTCAAGCTCACACTTTTTAGATGACATATACTTTAAGGCTATGTTTAATTGAAAGGATAGGATATGATAAGATAGGATGTGTATATCTTAGGATATCATATCCCAGGATAGGATATGCATATAATAGGATATGATTTCCAATAAGATATGATTTCCAATGGGATATGATGTTCATGGATATACATATCCTATGAACATAATATTTTAAGGTAGCATATCCATTGGGATATGCTATATTATATTATATTTATATTTAATTTATGAAATGAATAAAAAATAATATGAAATATATATTATTTTCAATGTTTAAAATAAAAATTATATCACATTCAAATGTTTTATATTTTTTAAAATGAAAATTTTGTTATGTTTAACAATATTCATGATTAAAATATTTAAACTTTACAACTATTTTTTTTTAATATTATGTTACTTTATATATACAAACAATTTATACATCATATATTAATATTATTTTATAAATATTTTTTGTTTTTCTTTTTTAATCATAAAATTAATTTATAATGAAAAAAAATATTTTTCTAAAATGAGTACATTAAAAAAATAAAAAATTGATAAAAAATAACATTTATATGTTGTTTTTATTTTATAGAGATGTTTTATTAAATATGAATAATGCATGTTTTAAAGTAGAAAGTTTTAGGGCTCGTTTGGTAATTGTTTTTTAAAATAGTTCTAAAAAATAGTTTTTGAAAGCTGTTTTTCGAAGTTTTATAAAACAAAAGTTTGTTTGAGAATTTAAAATGTTTAACCTATTTTTAATATTTTTAAATATGTTTTAAAAATAATTTCTATGTCCACAATTTTATTTTTAATCATTATATATGTTTGTATAATTATTTTTTTAAAACATATCTAAAAAAACAATTGAAAACAACTGAAAATAACTAAAAGATATTTTTTGAAAACACCTTATTATATATTTTTTGAGAATAGAAAACAGTTTCTGATTGTCAAACGTGTTTTCTAGTTTTTTCTAGAAAATAAAAAATTGTTCTTGAGAACAATTCCCAAACATGCCCTTAGTAATCCTAAATAAAATAAATTTCATGAAAAACTGCTACCAAATAAGGATATTTATTTAAATTGGAGAGTGCATGAGGGAAAATTTTTGGGAAAAGATTATAATAGTTAAGAACATCTTTTTCCTTTTACAAAAAATTATTCTTAAATATTTATTGTATGTTGTAAAATTATAAAGTGAAAGAAGAAGATAAGAAAGAGAAATTAGAACGTAGGAAGAGAATAGAATGCATGAGAAAACTCTCTTATTGAAATTCATTAGGGGTCTCTCCCTTTTATAGGGAGTTACACAAGATATTTATGGATGATCATCCACAAGTTACCATAATGGTACAAAATCTTATATTTTATAACACTCCCCCTTGGATGATCATAAAAATATGTCTCATTAAAACTTTAATAGGAAAAACCCTATGGGAAAAACCCTAGTGAAGGAAAAAGAGTACAATATTCTTTTGGATTACTATAACTGCCTTGTTAAAAACCTTACTAGTAAAACCCAATGGGACAAAACCTGGACGAAGGAAAAAAGAGTGCAGTATATCCATATTATTATTCTCCCCCTTATGTAAACATGATTATGATTTCTTCAACATTTCAATTGGCAGATCTTTTAATCTTTGCATTCCAAAGTCATACCTTAACTTTTTCAATGCGGTCGAAGGTAACGCCTTTGTGAATATATCTACTAGATTATTGCATGACCGAATCTGTTGAACATCGGTCTCACATTTCTTTTGGAGCTCATGAGTATAGAAAAATTTATGGGAAATATGCTTAGTTTTGTCACCTTTTATGAATCATCCTTTAATTTGTGCAATACAAGCAACATTATCTTCATGTAACTTGGTTGCATTGCCTCTAATGGAAGGTAGTCCACATGTTTCTTGAATATGTTGGATCATTGACCTTAGTCATACACACTCACGACTTGCTTCATGAATTGCAAGAATTTATGAATGATTTGATGATGTGACCACCATTGTTTGTTTGAGAGATCTCCATGAGATAGCAGTATCATTGTAATTAAACACATATCATGTTTGTGACTTACCTTTATATGGATATGAAATATATTCTGTATCTGCATATCCAAGCAATTGTTGCTTTGATTCTCTTGAGTAAAATAGACCCATACTAGTAGTTTCGCAATGATAACGCAATATATGTTTGATACCATTCCAATGTCTTCGAGTTGGAGCAGAACTATATCTTGCTAATAAATTGACAGAAAAAGAATGTTTGGACGTATACAATTGGCAAGATATATAAGTGCACTAATAGCACTAAGATATGGTACTTCGGGACCAAGTAATTATTCATCATTTTTTCGCAAGGACGAAATGGGTCTTTTTTAACATCAAGTGATCAGACAACCATTGGAGAACTTAAAGGATGCACTTTATCCATATAAAAACACTTCAAAACTTTCTTAATGTATGTTGATTGATGTATTAAAACTCCATTTTGAAAATGCTCAATCTATAGGGCAAGATTAAATTTTGTTTTTCCAATATTTTTCATATCAAATTCCTTTTTCAAGTAATTTGTTGTTGTTGTGAGCTCTTCGGGAATTCCAACAAGATTTTAGTTATCAACATACACTGCAATAATTGAAAATTTGGTTTCTGATTTCTTAATGAAGATGCATGGGCATATAGGGTTATTCACATACCCTTCTTTTAGCAAGTATTCGCTAAGGCGATTGTACCACATGCGTCCAAATTGCTTTAATCCATACAAGGATCGTTGTAACTTGATTGAGTACATGCTACGAGGCTTTGTACAATTTGCTTTAGGCAATTTAAATCTTTAAGGGATTTTCATGTATATATCATTATCCATGGATCCATATAAATATGTTGTAAAAACATTCATGAGACGCATATCTAGTCATTCTAGGATTGCCAAACTAATTAAGAAATTATATGTGATTGCGTCCATGACATGAGAGAATGTTTCCTCATAGTCAATACCAGGTTTTTACGAGAAACCTTGTGCTACTAATCGCACTTTATATCTTATGATCTCATTATTCTCATTGCATTTTCGTACAAATACCCATTTGTACCCAACAGGCTTTACATCTTCAGGTATTTGGACTATAGGTCCAAAAACTTCTCATTTTGTTAATGAGTTTAACTTTGCCTGTGTAACTTCTTTCCGTTTTTTTGGCCAATCATTTCTATGTCGGCATTCTTCCACATTTCGTGGTTAAGATCTTCATCATTTCTTATGGAGGCCACTTGGAAAGAGAAAATAATATTATTTTGATCTTTTTTTTCTCCCGTGTATGCATAACTTACTGAGATCTCACAATTTTCAGGTACCTGTGCCTCTTCAAGGGCTTCTCATTCAATATGTGCTTCTTCAAGGGCTTATTGTTCAATATACGTGCCTCTTCAGGGGCTTCTTATATTATTTGTGCCTCTTCTAGGTCTATAGATTTATCAATTTTAAAACTGATCAGTCATTTTGATGGTCTCTTTTAGAGTGCCAAGTTTTTCTTGGAATCTCCTCTTCCGGGGAGTTACATCCTTTGAGTCGACAAGTCTACCACGCTTCAGGCATATCTTAAATTAATTTGTTAACTGTCCTACAGGGACATCAATCTGTGCTGGAGTATTTGCAGCCGGGCTATATGACTTTGTCACTTTCTTTGTATCAATGAATGCATCTTGTAATTGATTTGCAAGATTTTTTAAATGAATGATCCTTTGAACTTTTAGTTCACATTGATTTGTATGAGGATCAAGATGAGTCAAAGTCAATGCATTCCAAATAATTTCACGCCGTTCTTCTGGAACTGGCTCTTCTCTCCCTAACGGTGGGAAAATTGTCTCATTAAAATGATAATCTGCACAACATGCCATTCTACTTTTTAAGTATGTAGGTAGACTAGTCACTAAATAAAAACTTCTAGTTATACAAGAAAATTAGAAATTGTATGCATAACTTCTGGCTATGAAACAATTGTTAATAAAAATTGTTTTCCATAATTCCTGTTGTGAAAAATAAATGAGTATGAAATAAAAATTAAATCCAATATTTTTCATAACTTTGAGTTATGATTATTTTGTCAAAACAAGAAAATATTCAAATTTGTACATAGCTTCAGACTATGAACTATTTATGTATAACTTCTAGTTACACAATATAATTAAAATAAATTAAAGAAATTAAAAGTTAATATCTTTCATAGCTTCAGGCCATGATAATTTTGTCAGAATAAGAAAATATTTAAATTTGTATATAGCTTCAGGCTATGAACTATTTATGTATAACTTCTAGTTACACAATATAATTAAAAGAAATTAAAGAAATTAAAAGTTAATATCTTTCATAGCTTCAGGCCATGATGATTTTGTCAAAACAAGAAAATATTTAAATTTGTACATAGCTTCAAGTTATGAACTGTTTTTTATATAAATTTGTGTATAGTATCAGGCTATGAACTATTCATTAAGTAGATTTGTGCATAACTTCAGGTTATGAACATTTATTTATTTCATAGCTTTTGGCTATAATATTGTTTGGTATAACTGGAAGTTATACCATATAATTAAAAATAAATAATTGGGGATCATATACATAACATCTGGTCATGTATTTGTAATTCTGTAATTTTTCCCCATAACTTCTGGTTATATGAATTGAACATATTTTTTTTTCATAACTTTTGGTTATGAATTTATCTTATAATTTATAATTTATCCCATAACTTCTGGTTATAGGGATTGTACATATTTTTCATAACTTCTGATTACAGGGATTGCACATATTTTTCATAACTTCTAGTTATGAATTTACTCTATAATTTATAATTTATCCCATAACTTCTGGTTATAGGGATTGTACATATTTTCATAACTTCTGGTTATGAATTTACTCAATAATTTATAATTTATCTCATAACTTCTGGTTATAGGGATTGTACTTATTTATGCATTCGAATAAAATAAGTAAAAATAGAGAGTCAAAGGTAATAAAGTAGAAAATCATGATATAAGTTTATCACATACCTTTTTGTAAAAAAAGAAGATAAAAAAAGTCTTTCTATTTCTCTGAAAAGGAGAACACCTTTCTATTTTTCTTAATAGAGAAAAATATTTCTATTTCTTTTGTAAAGACTAGTCGTGCTAATAACGTGTTGTAAAATTATAAAGTGAAAGAAGAAGACAAGAAAGAGAAATTAGAACGTAGGAAGAGAATAGAATGCACGGGAAAACTCTCTTATTGAAATTCATTAGGGGTCTTTCCCTTTTATAGGGAGTTACACAAGATATTTATGGATGATCATCCACAAGTTACCATAGTGGTACAGAATCTTATATTTTATAACATTGTAGAAATTTTCTTAAAATTATTGTGAGATCTTTAAGAATCTTTTTTGTTTTGTTCTAGGTAAAGTGTCTTTTTTTTTCCACCCTAAATCTTATAAAAATAGTATTTTTCTTATTACACAAGATTCCAATTTAAGAAAATAAATATTATTTTGAAAAGTTTTATTATAAACAATTTACTATTAAGGAAGTTACTAAAATTAAAAGGCTCTTAATTTATCAAAATATTAAGTAGGAAAGGGCCCTTGGCAAGCCTGAAATCTTCAAGATCAAGATCATCTTTGTTTTAGTTCCTCATCATCCTAAAGATGGTTTAAGCCAAGGAATCAAGAGATCGACATGGATTTTTCTCTTAAGGATTAGACTATATATGTTAATAGTGAGAGTGAGCAATCCTAAAGATGGAATCTTACTTGGTAACATTGATGTCAAAAGTCTTGGTTATACACTTAAATATGCAAGTGGGCTACTTAAAGTTGTTTCACTTCCATAGTCTAAGGGCTAAACATAAAAGCTTTTGTTAATCTTGGCTTAGGAACTTTCCAAGTTTAAGGCAAAAAGATTTATCTAAGAGTGTGTTTAACTAGCAGACTTGATTCTTATGATTCTAGGATATTTTGCATATGAAAAATGTAGTATAAAACCACTACATTTTGCTAAACTTTCTTTTTGCCTTGAATGCTCAATGATTAATGCATGTGGTTTTATTGTTAAATAATCATGTCTTATAATCCAATCACTCTCTTTTTTACTATAAATAAATTAATCAAAGCTAATTATGTGGGCTAGAAAAGAAAATTGGACATAATACTCGCATTAGAAGAGCTAAAATTGGTATCACAAGAATTTGCTCATATAATTCCTAATGAACAATCCTTGTAGGAGAATAGAGAAACTTATTAAAGATGGAATAAGGCAAATGAGAAGGCCAAGTGTCTTTTACTTGAGTCTTTAGATAATGGATTCCAATAATAACACATGTAACATCCCATGACTTATGATATTCTCTTTAGCTTGCAAAAGATGTTTGGTGATAAGTGTGGGTTAGTTAGACAAACAATCCTTAAGATTATTATAAAAACCAAGATGATGGAAGGAATTTTTATTAAAGATCATATGGTTTGTATGATCGGACCCTTTAATGAGATGAAGATCATTGAAGTCAAAATTAATGGTGAGACCAAGGCTCACATGATCTTAGAGATCTTATTGGATTCCTTCAAGTATTTAAGCTTAACTATTCTATGAATAAGAGGTTGTTAAACTTGCAAGAGTTGATGAGGGAACTCCAAATGGTTGAGAACATTTTCAAATATCATATATGTGTTCATATGAGAGTTAAAGGGGTTCTTCAAATTATTTTAACAAAAAGAAGAACAACAAGAAGGTTAATACCAAATAGAGCAAGTTCAAGGTCAGGAGTGGAAAAGGCAAAGGAAATGATAAGTGTTTCTTCTATGGCAGGAAGAGTCACTAGAAAAAAGAGTGTCTACAATACCTGAAGAAAAAAAAAAGGTACACATCATTTTCTCATAGTTGAATTGTTTTTAGTGATAGATTTCACCAACTCTTAATGGATAGATTCTAAAGCCACTAATTATCTTTGTAATTCTTTATAGGGGTGTCAACTGTTGGAATTAAGTCCCTTAAAGCAAGACATGATGTAACAAAGTTAGACTTAATTGTCCCTTTGCTATCTTTTATATATATATATTTATTTATTTATTTATTTTTATGTATTGACATTGATTTGAGCATTCAACCCATAACGTTTGTATTTTATCTGACTTGGGTGCATTAGGAGTTGTACAAAGAATACAAATCATGAGTTCCTTACAAGATGACAAGTTATTCACAATCGATTCATAGATTTAGGCAATCCAGTGGAGGTTGTAGTGCATTACCTTCTAATTGGAAGGATGACTTGTCTTGACCATCGGGATGGGGTTCCCATGGTGAGTACACTAGTGTGTATGGTTACATATTAGATAGGACTTGTGATGAATCATGACATAAAACTATTAGATTGTCATGATTTACCAAGCTTCTATGTTGCATGACTCTTAACTTTGAGAGGATATTGAGTATGTGTTGAAATCAATAGATAACTTTGACCTATGGGTGAGACTCTAAAGTAGTTCTAATTGATTAAATAACTACACAAAACCATCTAATTAATCAATTAGCCTAATCTAGAGACCTTATTTATTATTCTTTATGCAATCTTACACAATTACTAAAACATCTTTTGCATAAGACTAAACTTAGAACCAATCCAACCCTTATAAACCATGCCATCATAGTATATGAGCTTAGAATAGGGATCACTGGGACCCATAAGAGTACTTACTCTCTCATAATCCAATTCTAAAGTTGATGCAACAACCCATTATAGAGAATCAACCGCACTTTAATACCCTATGTAAATAAAAATGAGATGAAGTTTGGGTTTGTGACTTACTAACTACTGCATGCAGACTCCTTATGAATTGGTATTCATAATCTAATAAGGTAGTGCTATCACTTATCAAAATTACCTCTCAAATCTTGAGTTATAGATCTCATTCATTATGTGATCAGTTGACATACTCTAATTCTAAGGAGCATATATCAAAGTTCTACTAAAGAAAATGTTATGGTCATAGTCTTCTAGATCACATGTCCTTTGAATCACTCAAGGGAACACATCGTTTCAATCCATGATATATCATGGTTTCTATTGAAAATACTTGTATCCACCAATCTCTATCAATAGTGACCTAATCCATAAGGATGTGTGACCACTTTAGGGTCTCACCTATAGATCAATGGCATTACCCTAAGTCCTATCAGGAAATTCTGAAGCCAAACAACTTCCTTTGTTGTTTTAGAAGCAACAACATACTTGACTTCTATATTGGAGTCAACAATATAAGATTGTTGCAAAATTCTTCAACTAATAGCCTCACCAGTTAGAGTGAACACAAAACTAGAGATAGACTTGCGAGACTTTCTATTAGACTAAAAGTTTGAATCTGTATACTCAAGAGGTAACAACTCATCATAACGATATATTAACCAAGGATGAAAATATCGGTAATCACGGATATATCGGTAATTCGATTTTACGGATATATCGGATATATCGGAGATATTTTTGGATATATCGGAGATATATCGGTGGATATTATTGGTAGGCTTAAAATTGTTAAAAACTCATGGAAATGCAAGAAAAACCTCATAATAATATAATTAGAAGTATAATAGACATTTTAAAGTTGTTTTATTGAAAAATTTGATATATATATGATATAATTTGCGATATTAGATGTAATTATATCATATCGATCTATAAGAAATGTTAATTTCGTAATTGTTCTCATTATAAAGTCACATCAAATACTTCATTTCATTAAATAACAATAATTTGTACACATTACATTGCAATGTCCCTTTAGTACCAAAATGAGGATCGATGTGGTTCAATGGGATTGATAGATGAAGGAACCCCGGCTTGCTGTTGGAGACAATATTGATACCAAGTCAATGAGCCTCGATAATATTGGTTATAAATTCTAATATGCCATGCATATATCTCTTGAGTCCTACCTACTGCCTCTACATGGATAGGATACTCAAAGTTCACCCATGTGTTAACGCCAAATCCTTCTTCCATCTGATATGGAATTTGTCTGGAAGGGGAATAATGCGACATACCATACTCTTCATCTGTTGAACTTGAAGGTTGACCATAACTCATCACATGAGGAGGGTAGACGTTAGCCTCATTCGAGGAGTCACTAAATTGAGTCCCTATACTCATAGATTCAAAACTCCCTGAAAGTAACTCCTCGTTATATGGTTCCATCATTCGTTCTCTTCCTCTATAAGGCCTCCCAATAGCTCCTATGCCTGGACCAGCTCTTCTAGAGCCATGGTCTTCATCCTGTGTGCAGTGTGTGAAATCATTTTCACAAGTAAATTGGCTGATTGGATATTGACTATGTCGACGTTCATCAATATCTCCTCCCCCATTATCACCTCCATCATCAGTTCCACCTCTTGAACCATCGTAACCAGAAGCAGAAGTACCTGCAGCACTAGGTCGACTACTATGGCCAGCACTTGTGGAGTCAATCTCTTGGTGGGAATGCAATGTCGCATTAAATGAATCATCAGTATCTTTGCTAAAACTTTCAGAGTGAACTTCTTCGGACAACACACGTTCAACATTAACTCCAAATTCTCGAGCATGAGCGGCAATTCGTGGATCAGGATTTCCAACTTCGTCATCCAAGTGTATAGGCCTAACCCACTGGAACAACTGATTATCTTCTTCTTCACCCACCTCGGCTGAAATGTCAAGAAGATCAAGGTAATCCTTTTCAGCAACTCGATCATTTTCTGCCTCCATATCGCGTAACTTTAGCCTCATATTATAGTAACAAAACACTAATTGCTCCAATCGAGAGTAAGCCAAACGATTTCGTTGCTTTGTGTGGATGAGAGCAAACGTGCTCCAATTCCTCTCACATGCAGAAGATGACGCAGTTTGTGAGAGAACTTTGATGGCTAACTTTCTCAATGTAGGTGTTTGATTCCCATACATAAACCACCATTCAGCTGCAACGAATTTGATAATCATATAAATACTTATGTGGTGAATTTACAATAATAATAATCAATTTTTTCTTATAAAGACTCACCGGGCACCATGGTTGACCTTGATGCAATTGCCGCTCGATCACCGAATCCTCTTTTTGCATCTCGAAAAAGTACAAGCTATGTATTCAACATTTAATTTGTTAGTAAACGTTCAAATAAATTGATGAATGAAATTATTGTTTTATTGACAAAAATAACAATTTTTTATTCACCTCATTTCCAAATTGACCAAGCGATTCAGTAGTTGGATCTAATTTTGCAAAAACATCATGGACAGTTTGAAGTAGTTCCGGATCACTACCAACTCCACGCCTATATTGAAATCTTGGATTCAAAAAGTATGCTACAATAAAATTTAGTAGAGTTAGTATTTTTTTTTTAAAGAAACTTAAAAACAAAGTAAAAACTTATAAAGATATATAGTATTTAAGTACCTGCTGCATGAAGTGGATGTTTTAGTGTTTTCTGCCAACGATCTTGTATTATTTTGAACATCCAATCTCCAGCTCCTTGACGAATAAGGTTCTCTTTCATCACGTGCATAAGCTCGTACACAAATGGCATTGTGGGAACAACTTCAGAATCCACAAGTCGAAGCACCACGTATAATGGCTCATATAATGAAACTATATTTGTCAATGTGTCCCAATACGCATGGTCAAACAATAATTGCTCCAATTCTCGTCCAAGTTTTGTTCGACTGAGTTTGTGCTGTGCCCATTCATCACTCATAAACAATTTTTTCAAATCAGCCCTTTTTTTGAGAAGACTGTCAAGAGCAATATAATTGGTAGCAAACCTTGTAGCTCCTGGTCGAACAATGTCTCCACCACAATACTTTCTCATTTGTGCTAGTAACCAACCATGATTGTAAATGAAGTTAGTTATCTTGCGAGCATTGTTTATCACCTCGATAACATTGGGTCTTTTACCGATGTCTTCAAAGATTAAGTCGATGCAGTGTGCTGCACACGGAGTCCAATATAAGTTATACTTCTTCATCAATTGTTTCCCTGCTTTCATGAATGCCGACCCATTATCTGTGACAATTTGGACCACATTTTCCTTACCGACTTCTTTGATAATAGTCTTCAAAAGCTCATATATATACTTGTGGTCTTTGATATAGTTCGATGCATCGACTGACTTAAGGAACACTGTAGTCCCTTTAGAATAAACCATGAAATTAATAATACTTAATTTCGTGGGCCCTGTCCATCCATCTGACATTATTGTGCACCCATATGTCTTCCATTTTTCCCTTTGTTGGTCCACATAAGCTTCCATTTCTTTGTACTCCATTTCCAAGTATTTGTTTTTTATTTCATATGGAGATGGAGGTTCGATTCCCATTCCTGCACTTCATATGTAAAACATGTCACAAAATACTATACTTACTAAAAGTATAACACAATATAACATTTGATAAATTAGTAATTACCTGCTTGTTGTGCACCAATAATCATATTCTTGAAGTGATGAGACTTTGCTTTTGCGGGTGCGACACTCTCATAAATGAAGAATTTGCTGATTAAGCGTCCCATCGTTTCTTTAATTGCACCACCCTTGAATATATCTTTGATATTTTTTTGTTTTGCTGCAGAAGACTTGTAAAGCGAAGGGGCAATAGGGGGTGAATGCTGCGAATGTCGCATACTCTGTGATTTTCGCATCATCGACGGTATACCAGTAGAAGACTCTCCCGATTTGCGTTTGCTTCCTACAATATTCTCACGTTGTTCACGTTCCCAATTAGATGCTTTCGAGGCACGAACTGCAGCTTGATATGCATCTCGCTCATCTGGGTGCATATCTGCCGGATACATATACACATCTTCATCCTCAGCATCTTCATCACCATCATCTTCGTCTACCAAATGTGTATGATGCGTCCCCATTGTGCCACGTAATTGACTACGAATTTCTTCAATATCAGCATTTTTCTTTGCTTTTGCTTTTTGTTTGTCATGCACCAATAATCGTATTTCTTCTTTCACTTCGGGCGGCACTCTTGGACACTTTTTGGTGTTGTTATGCGGGTCCTTATGCATTAAATGAGACTTGAATCGTGTGATGCCTCCACTTTTCATTACCAACCCACAAAAATTACAAATTGTTCCATTTCGATTACCCTCAATTGTTGAACAATACCTCCAAGCCGGATCTCGCCCTGGCACGCCAGAACCACCTTCACTAGCCATGCTAAATCTATTGCAAGAAAAATACACTTAAATTTAAATCTATGTTAATTAAACTAATTAAATAAATTAGCTAAGTTAATTTTTAAAATCTAAATGTAATTTTATGACAAATTGACTAAATATTGAAATTAATCATACCATATATAGTAGTTCATGTTAATTTAACTAATTAAATAAATTAGCTAAGTTAATTTTTAAAATATAAATGTAATTTTATGACAAATTGACTAAATATTGAAATTAATCATACCATATATAGTAGTTCATGTTAATTAAATTAATTAAATAAATTAGCTAAGTTAATTTTTAAAATCTAAATGTAATTTTATGACAAATTGACTAAATATTGAAATTAATCATACCATATATAGTAGTTCATGTTAATTTAACTAATTAAATAAATTAGCTAAGTTAATTTTTAAAATATAAATGTAATTTTATGACAAATTGACTAAATATTGAAATTAATCATACCATATATAGTAGTTCATGTTAATTTAACTAATTAAATAAATTAGCTAAGTTAATTTTTAAAATATAAATGTAATTTTATGACAAATTGACTAAATATTGAAATTAATCATACCATATATAGTAGTTCATGTTAATTAAATTAATTAAATAAATTAGCTAAGTTAATTTTTAAAATCTAAATGTAATTTTATGACAAATTGACTAAATATTGAAATTAATCATACCATATATAGTAGTTCATGTTAATTTAACTAATTAAATAAATTAGCTAAGTTAATTTTTAAAATATAAATGTAATTTTATGACAAATTGACTAAATATTGAAATTAATCATACCATATATAGTAGTTCATGTTAATTTAACGAATTAAATAAATTAGCTAAGTTAATTTTTAAAATATAAATGTAATTTTATGACAAATTGACTAAATATTGAAATTAATCATACCATATATAGTAGTTCATGTTAATTAAATTAATTAAATAAATTAGCTAAGTTAATTTTTAAAATCTAAATGTAATTTTATGACAAATTGACTAAATATTGAAATTAATCATACCATATATAGTAGTTCATGTTAATTTAACTAATTAAATAAATTAGCTAAGTTAATTTTTAAAATATAAATGTAATTTTATGACAAATTTACTAAATATTGAAATTAATCATAATTGAATATGAAAATAAATCGCGATAATATAAAAAATTTAGCATATTTAATATTCCATAATTAATCATGTTAATTAAATTAATTACATAATTTACTATGTTAATTAAATTAATTAAATAATTTAGCTAAGTTAATTAGTTTAATGTAATTCTAAATGCGAATTTAAATCACAAATAATCATTTAAAATAAATATATCATAACCTAAATTAATTCAATAAAAATATACAAAATAATTACAATTGAATGTAAACATACTAATTAATTAAAAATACATGAATTAATTATTGCAAACAAAATTAATTATAATTTAAAACAAACATACCTTAAAATGATTGAATAATTGAGCAATCTTGGAAAAAATTGGAGCAACAAGAGAGCAAATGAAGAATCCAAGTAAAAATGGATTAAATTGATGCAAAATTGGCTATTTATAGGTGAAATTTGGGCCAAAATAGCCGTTGGAAAGTTAAGTTACCGTTTAAAATTAATTTTGGCCGTTGGATCACAATTTGGAAGCAATCTGGCCGTTGGATCTCTTTGTTAACGTTGGGATTCAAATCTGGGCGTTGGATCAAGGCGGCCGTGATCTGGGCCGTCAGATCAAGCTGGAGAGAGGGGCGATTTTTCGGAAAAAATCGCCAAAAAATCGGCGATAAATCGCCGATAAATCGGCGACACAAGCGATAAATCGGCGATTTATTGAAAAAATCGGCGATTTATCGTGTGTCGCCGATATATCGGCGATATATCGCCGATATTCTCCGATTTTTTCCTCCTTGATATTAACATATGATCTTTTGTTCTTCGAAAATACTTGAGTATATGCTTGATTGTCGTTTAATGCTCTATGCTCGAATTGAACTAATACTTACTCACAAAACCTATAGTAAAGTAAATATCTGGTCTAATACATAACATCACATACATAGAGTTACCCACTGCTAAAGCATAGAGACTACCTTCTTGCTATCTTTCTTCTTAGTAGTCCTGGGACATTGATCTTGAGAAAGTAAAACACTTTCATCTTTTTCTACCTCAAAGATATATAACCACTCTAAACAAGTGCTAAATCTTAAAGAAGTGACTGGGTGGAAGATCACGAGGTGTTTGAGATCCTCTTCATTGACTAGAACTTGATTTAGGAACATCTAGATCAGAAGGTAAAATGTTTTAGATTCTCTTTCACTTTATGTCTTTGGTTACAATTAGATTTAGTATCCTTAGTTGATAAAAGTACACATCTATGATCTAAGGGTTTTCCTAACAAAGTTAACTTTCCTATCTTTCTTTATTTATGCTTAAAAATCTAAGTAGTTCAATTGTGTGCAAGGTTTCAAAACTATTAGTTGTTGTAAGTCTTGAACTTTTTTTTGTCTATTTAAGTGTTTTTTTTTTTTCTTTTTAATCTGGATGGGAGTGCTCTTACACTTTTTAGTTCTATTAGGAAAATGTGGTTTAAATGAAATGAGATCAAACCAAACTTATGCATTATGAATGATTGATTTTTACATTAACATGATATACAAATGATTTTGGTGAAATGAATTATTGATTTTACATTAACATAATAGACAAATAATTTATGTGTTTCATCAAAGGGTGGAGACAAATAAGCAAATAGACACCTAAGACATATCCAAATGTGTCATCAACCAATGACATTTTATATTTGAGAAATTTTCTCTTAAATCTTATGCTAACAAGAAATATTTATATGATCTTTGTTTCTCATAGTATGATAATTTACTAAAATATATTTATTATAAACTATTTAGCTATGTTGTTAGTTTTTTTTCTTTAAATGCTGCTTTTATAAGGGGTGTTCTTAGGGGAGTCATTCATGTCACTCAAGTAGTTCAAATCTATCATCATCAAATAAAGTTGAAAATATAAGCATAGATGGTAAAGGAATATTAGGAAAATGATTGGTTGAGCTATTACTTCGATTGCTAAGTGAAAAGTGTATTAATAAGTAACAAATTATCCATCTAATCAATTACATGTCTACTTTTCATTTAAAAGCTTTTAGATATAAGCTTCATTTAGCGTAACACCATATAATCTAATATTAACAAAAATCTATAAATTAATTTTTCTCTGTAGTATCTTTTGAGAAAGGATGATTTATCTATAATAAACATTTGAATGTTGAAGAGAAAATGATTATATTTTTAATGATTATCATTTACGATATGATTTAGCTAATTAAAAATAAACTTTGTAATATTGCAATTTACATTATTCAAATTTAAGTTAAACCCCACATAAATTGAATTTATTAATAAGTTAATTTTTACCAAATTTCCCATCAAACAAACTAATAATTTTTTGCATCTATATTTTAAGTCATATAGAGTCTATTTGGTTGTATAGCTTAAAAACGGTTTTCTATTTTTAAAAATAAAAAAATTGTCTTTAAAATTTTCTAATACTGTTTGACCTTTATTATTTGAAAATAATTTTTAAAAATAAGAGGAAATAGAGAATAATTTTTAAAGAATAAGTAAAAGTTATTTTCAACAATTTTTAAGAACAAAAGGAAAGCATGGACCCATTTGATTATGTTTTTTGAAACTTATTTTTAAGTTAAAGAATAAAAAAACAATTTTTAAAAGCAAATTTTAGAAAAGATGGCCAAACGGGGAATAACCTCTTTATTCAAAATATTTGTATTTTACTGGATACTTTTATTAATAAAATGAAATAAAAAAGGTTATTATTTTAATTTTGATAAAAAAAATTCAGAATTTACACAAGTTACTTTGAATGAGTGGAAATTACCCATACAACATGGATGTTTGTAATTTGTACTATATATTAATAATAAATATCATTATTATTGTTACTGTTATTTTTAGTTTTAAGATTGTATATACTAATTTTTTTTCTTCACATTTGTCTTTTTTTTTTTTTTTTTTTCTAATTTTCTTTAATAAGATGGATGCCCACAAATGAAAGATGAATTTAATTTGTTAATATAACAGACGAATTTTGGCTTGATTTGAATAAATAATTAAATAAATATATGATAAAAAACAAAAAATAAAAAGGAACTCTATTAAGAAAATCTAAAATATTAGGACTTGTTTGGTATCTATTTTTGAAAATAATTCTAAAAAATAATTGTTGAAAATAGTTTTTTAAAAATTGTTCTCTAATTTTTGTAAAATAAATGTTTATTTGAAACCTACAATATTTTTAATATGTTTTAAAAATAATTTTTATATTTAACGTTTTATTTTTAATTATTTGATATATTTGTTTAATTATTTCTTAAAACAACTATTCAAAAATAAGTGAAAGTAATATAAAACAATTAAAAAATGTTATCTGAAAATATCTTATTTTATATTATTAAGAATAGAAAATAGAAAATAGTTTTTAATTATTAGACGTGTTTTCTATATTTTTTGTTTTGAAGAATAGAAAATTGTTTTAAAAAATAGTTTCCAAAGAACCATTATATTTTTATTTTTTTTTAGGTTAAGTAAAAATTAACCTAAAAAATTGGAGAGAATAAAAGCATGTTTAGAATTTTATTTTAAAACAATTTTGTATTATTAAAAGTAAAAGTTATTTAGTAATTTTTTTTTTTATAAAATATAGTCTTTTTTTTTTAAAAACTTGTAAATATATTTTAATCATTTAAAGTTTTTTTTAAAATTTTTTTGGAGATAAAAATAATTAAAAGTAAATTATTTTTTTAACAATATTAATTACATTTTATTCTTAAAAAAATAGAAAATTATTTTTGAGTAATGTAAAGTGGTCCTTACCTTTTTGGATTTGTTTATGAGAAGAAAACAAATTAAAAATTATTCAATTTTAATCATAAATTTATTTTAATATATAAATTTTTTTCTAATTTTAACTTACTAATAATTTTCCCTAAAAGATTTCATATTAGATATTAGTATTGTTCACCGTGTCCATCGTATCCAGAGTGCTATTAAAAATATCTAAGCATTTACAAACAAAGAGTGATCTGTGAACACGATTTCCCTTCCAGATATTGGGCCCACATAGTCATTGCCCGTGCTTCACCGAGACACACATCAAGTGGGTTCCACCCACAATGTTATACACGTGTAAGTACATGACTTGACGAGAAAAATCATGTCGTGGTCCACGAAACACCTGATTATTCTTTTGAAATTTCCACGGGAAGGGAAAAGGGAAAATTAAATTAAATTTAAAAAAAGAAAAAGAGAACGAAATAACAAGGTATTATTTTCCTCGCCTCCAAACAAGATCCAATCTCAAAATTCGAATGATTTTATTTCTCGAAATCTCGAATCCTTACCTGTAATTGCTGTTATTTGGCCCAAGCAAGGCCCAGATCTGAATGACATCGCTCCGCATTCTGTTCACAAATCAATCACAGTATCTGTGAGTGATGTTATTTAGTTTCAGCTTTCAGTCTTTAGCTTTCATCTGTCGATTTCGTGGTTTCATTTTTTTTCTTTCCAATTGTGTATTATCCTGTTTGGTTGCTAAGGAAATGTCGGAAAATGAAAGGAAGGGAAAAAAAAAGAGATTTTGAAATTTGAATCTTGGATGTTTCATCAACTATCTGACTTACTTGAAGGAAGCTCGTTGTTTTCTATTGTATGAGGTTTTAAATTTTCTCTCCTTCTCCTCACTTTTTCTCTGCAAGTAACTGAAGTTGTATGGTCGTGATTTTTCGTTTCATTTTTTTTTTTGGTAATGCAAACAGCTAAACCACAAGATTCAAAAAATTTTATTTTTTCTATTCATTTTATTTTATTTTTGTCCTTTCCCGAATTCTGAGGTTTCTTTCGTCTTCTTCTTCTTTTTCTTCCACATTTTCAGGGCAAAAGGAAGGCATATTTAGATCACAAACTGTAATGTGGGTTCGGGTTTTGAAGCTTGAGTTGTTTTGAAGTTGAATTTGTGGGTTCTTCTCGTTGGCTCAATCAACCATGGTTTTCTGGGAAGGTTATGTGAGTGATGAGGCTATGGGCACTTTTGCCCCGATTATAGTTTATTGGTTGTATGCGGGATTTTATCAGCTGTTACCGCCTTTGGACAATTACCGGTTGCATACAAGAAAAGAGGAAGATGAGAAGAACTCGGTGCCCCTTGCTTCGGTGGTTAAAGGTGTTTTGCTTCAACAGCTAGTTCAGGCCACCGTAGCTCATTTGCTCTTTGTGGTTAGTCCTTGACCTCATTCTAGTAATTTGTGTTAATTCCATTACTTTAAAATGTGGTTCCTTTTTAGTTGAAATATCATAGTATAAATTTGAATTAGGCTGAAGCATAGGAGTAAGAAAAATGACTAACAAAGAGAAATATGAGATGAATCCCACATGAGGGAGAAATGGGAAAGAAAAAATGCTCCCAGAAATGTATTTTGTTAGGAAAATGGGTGGTGGTGGGGAGAGAGATATGGTGTGAGTGCAAGTGTATATGGCGTCCCAATGCCCTACATAAAATGATTTGGAAAGACATTTGAATCATGAAATGGTTTTCCGGAGGACTAGTGATGCATGAAAACTTAAAAATATTACTCTGGTTGTCTACCATTGATAGGTCCCAGTAAATATTCAAACGATAAGTGAACTGTTTTCTCTTTGGGTGAGAAAGTACCACAAGCTTTTGGTAACAAACGATTTTTTTCTCCCTCAATTGATAAACTTCGGCTGCTTAAATAAGCAAAGCCATGTACAAATTAACTGAAATAAAAGGAAACGAGAAACCAGCAACTGGATGCAAACACACTTAAAACAACTCGTGCAAATACACGTAAAACAGAACACAACTGCATGAAATAAAAGTGACGTAAATAACGCAACCATTGAAGACCATTACGCAACTACTGAAGACCCATTCGCAATTGAAGATCCAGTCCTGCTCTCCATTTTCCACGTGCTTAAATGGTTCCGTCTATTGCCTGCTACGTTGCATTTTACTGCATGCAATGATCTTTCACGTACAGGCTTAACCCAAATATTTGGGATTCGGCTTATGGCCTCTCCCGGATCGTCGTGGCTTATCAACCATTGATGGCATATATAATTACCAAGGTTTTTACTACACAATGCCAGATTTGATCTTTTTGGTATCATGTTTCCGGAAATTGCGGATTGCAAGAATTCAATGTCAACTTCAAGACTGGTTTTGCTTGATTACCAAGAGGACACTGATTGTTATTTGATGCATTGCCTAACCTTGCACTGTTCAGATTTAGGCATTTGGTAATCCTGTATGGATATGGACTTGCCTTTTTTTCTCTTACATATATATGTCTCATGGCTGAGCTCATTTTATTAATATATGACACACAGTGAGAAAAAATGAGAAAGTAATTTCTGGTTTGTCAAGAATTTATGGGGGTGAAAGGGGGTGGTGATGTTGGTGCTGATTGTGGCAACAGCAGTGGTGGTAGTGGTGCGAGTGACAATGATTATTACAGGCTCTACAATGGCAGCAGTGGCAGGGTGACACAATGGTGGTCACGTGGCTGTGGCATCAATGGTGGTGGCAGCGACAGTGGCAGTGATGTGGTGGTGTAATCATGGCAATGGTGGTGTCATGGTGTTGTGGTCATGGCAGCTGTGGGTTGTTATAGTAGTAGTGAGACATGGTAATGGCGGCAATAGCAATAGGGGTGATACCATGGTGATGCAGTGGTGGTACCATGGATATAGCACATGTTTTAAATCCTAAATTATGAGGGTTTTAAAACTTCTCCTCAAATCTTCCTAAACAAAGTGATATGGAAAAGGAATTATTAAACTCCTTTTTGCCCCAACATGTCTTTGGAGCATGTAGTAGGAAAGGATGTAGCTTTAGTTGCAGGAGTGCCAAAGCACTCACCATTGTACTGAAATACAAGTGTGGTTTGTGCTGTTAAGTTTTACGGTTGTCAAAATATTTTGTTTCCATGGCTTTTGATTAGGCAGAGTGAAATGTCTTCCACATTGTTTAGTTCTTCATAATGTTGGCTCTCAAGGCAACCTTGTACCTTAGGGCTAGGCTCCAAATGCACAAAAACAGAAGGCCTTAAACAAGACATATGGAGAGTTGGAACATGGATGGGATAGCCCTAAAATGGACCAATCTTTGTAGAATATATAAACTTGACAAGAAACTTTAAAATATTTATTTATTCAACTAGAGCAACCCAAAACCCACCCAAACCCAACTAAATTGAGCTTGGGTTGAAAATCTCTAGCCAATATTATGGTTGGCTTGAGCTTGGGTTAGCTTCCAACTAACTAACCCACTTGAGTTGTGACCTTACTCTTCATAAAGGATTTCAAGAGCAAGTCTTGTTCAATTTCTTCAAAGAGGAGATTCAAATGTGTTAGTGATGCATTCAACTATAAGATGGGTCACTAATTGAGAATTTGACTGATTTTTAGATGATCGTAGGACAATCATGTTGGATGCAAAACATATGGTTTGAATCTAATCATATCTGTCTTGAAGGAACTATGGTTGTCTATTTAGACATAGGTTTATCACAAACAAATAAGCTTTGGGCAACCAAGCACCCAAGGGGCCTTGTTAGCTTGCTTCCCATATTTTATGAAGGCTTGTTTTGCTAGTATCTTGCTTGGCCTAGCCTGAATTAGGAGTATATCTTAACAAAGAGATAAAATAAAAAATAAAAAATAATTGTGGGTAACTAGTTTAGTGATCCATGATCTTAATTTTAAAGAGTGTATTAAATCAGTTAATTGGTTAATTGCATCTTTTGATCAATTCATTGAGTATCCATTTGTATGCTGCTATTGCCATCTCGATGACTAATTTCTAAGATTGTAATAGGTTTCCCATTTGATGCTGTAAAATTTAAATTTTTGTAGATATTGAAATGGCTACTGGCATTTTGTTGGAATGGTTGTTATTATTAATCGAGTGACAATATAATCCAGCACTCCAAAATTCCCAGTTGAAATTTGGCCTGTGAGAGGATTAGCAGGTGCTTGCTGCCTCCACCTCAGACGACATAATCAACTGGCAAACTAAATGCCAAACTTTTTGAAATGCTATTTGATATAAATGATGATGATGCAATAAATCACATTCCTTTTTATTGTAAAAGCTTGAAAAAGCCCTGCTTTCCAAAGGTTAAAACATGATTAACCTCTGCCCTAGCTCAAAAAGTCATACTTTGAGTCCTTAAAAAACAATATAAATAACAGATCTAGTGAGGGTTTTGGGTTTGCTCTATTCTTGGATTCTTAAGATTGGTAGAGTAGGTAGCATAGTATCAAGCATTGTTATTAAAAGAATTTTTTTGGGATTTCTTGCCTTCTCAAGATGAATTCTTCTAATGTTTCTTAATGTTCCTTGTTACGTTTTGCACTGTCTTGTTTTTGCTGTATTTCCTTTATTTTATTCGCATTTTGCCTGTTTAGCCGGCTTGAATATGGATCATCCTTTCTTGTAACCTTTGGTCTTGGGTTAGGGTGTCTATAGATTTGAGCCCTTTTACGCTTGTAAGCTTCATTGATTGATTAGGCTCTAAGTAAGGGCAGGTGATGTTTTTTTGTTTCTATCCCTCTTCCTCTGTTTTGAGCCTTTTGATTTCTTTTGTATACTTCCTGTATACTCTAAGGGCACTGTTTTTGGTGTCCCTTCTTTTATTTATATACAACTTTTGCTTATCTATCAAAAAAAAAAAAAAAAACAAAAGAGAAAATAAGATATTTTTCATCTCAAAGCTTCAACTTTCTAATGGTCTACATTGCATGGATTTGGGTGTTGATGACAAGTGTGGATTGTGTTGAGGGGTTTGATCTTTAACAACCATTATTTTAGAACACAGGAACTTGTATTTAAAAAGATCTTAATAATGGGTATGAGTACCTGGATAGGACATAATAAAAGAAAAGAAAAAAAAAATCATTTAGAAATCAATCAGAAGCCAAAATATCCAACATAAAAAAATGCCTTATTTTTCTCTCTTATTTATATATATTTTTTCATTTTAATCCCTAGATAGTTTCTTAAAATTCACTTTCTTGCTAATTCTTCTCTTTCTTTGATGTAATTATTTGCCAAGGAAGTTGGAAGAAAGAAAAGGGAATCAATTAAAAATCAAATATCTGTGTCCAGAGCAAAATAAGCGTATAGGCAGGATCTCATACCAACACCGATATTGTGTTGTGGTAACCTGAGTATGCTTGGTGAAGTTGAAGAGTCCAGGTACACAATGGTTGGTAGAGAAACAGAATCAGGGAAGTTACTAGATTCATGCACTTCATTAAAATAAAGGGTTATGCTTAATAAAAAACCACTGACTTATATTAATATTGATTTGTTATGTAAGTGAGGAGCTGTTTATATTGCACTTTAATTTGAAGAGGAGCATGAAAATTAGTTGTAATGTGTCAATTATTGAAACCCACTGGCTGTAATTTATTGTTTAACAGTTGTTCTATCTCAATTTGCCACACTAGAATTAGATTAGAAGCTCAAATCAAATAGCAAGCAAGTTATTGTTGCAAACTAAAGAAATATAGAAGAGACAACAAAATAAAATTTTGTATATAAGAATAGCACCATTTATTACCTAAAATATGTGATGATTTGGAGAATGTACTTTTGACCATCAAAAGCAAAAAAATATCTTGAGATTGTAATTTTGTTAAAAGAATCAAAGCCTATTGGATTTAGGAAATAACAAATATATCGAAAAAGAAAAAGGTAGGATTTAGAGGAAATTGGATGATCAAAGTTTGTAAAACTTGGATTCTTGTTCTTTTCTCCTTTCTAACAAGAATAGTGTAGGTGGATCAGCTGTATGCTTTGATATTGTGTTACTGGGAGGCTTTAGTATGTGGATTTGGGAAAGGAGTCTAATATACTTTTACCAAGATGATTTGATATTTTTCTAGGAAAAAAAAAAAAGAAAACTTTTATTCACATGAAAAAAAATGGGTGTGAGTATGGGATATGTCGTGGAAATAAATGAGAAAAAGAAAGGCTCGCCTTATGCTTTTTAAGTTGCTAGGAATGGACAGAGGATTGCCACAACCTGGAAGTAATGAAGAAAGGGTGGAGTTTGGCCAAGATCTTGAATTTGCAGTCCACACATTTATTCATTAGAAATGGACTTCCAAGTTGTGTCTGGCATTCTCTTTTGTTCAGCATGTCTTGGGTGCTTCATCATTCAGTTATAAAGTATTTCTTAGTGTTCAAGGTACTTTGTTAGAGCCAATTACAGGGGTTTGAGGCCAATCCCAATTTCTATATTTTAGATCATGTGTAAAGAGTCAAGAGAAAAACTTTTGAAGGTTTGGATTGGTCTTGTGCAGAGTTGAAAAAAGTAATTCTCAAGAGTCTGTGTGGTTAGGTTGAGATATAGTCTTTTCCTTGTTTTTTTGTCCTTTTCAGATTTTGTGGATAGTGCAGTGATCAGTTGTGAAGGAGTCATGTTGTCTACTGTTTTATGCATTGCTTGTATATTTGTGTGTACATAGGTTGCCCCCCCCCCCTCTCTTTTTGTTAGGCGACTTTTCAATAATGTTGTTTATTTGCCTATCAAAGAAAAATCATCTCGGCACAGATTTTATTGATTCATAACAAATCAAACTCATGTAAGTAATTAAATTTCTTTGCTTAATCTTTTTCTTGAAGTATTTCATAACGTGCATTCAAACATAGTTTTGTACATGTCAATCCTCCAAGCAAGAGTACACCAAATTGAGCACAACTGTCAACTGCAGGTTCATGTTTAGGTATTGCAACTATTGGCAAACTCCATCCTCTCTTCTTTAGTTGGTCTAAAGTCAAAATTTTCCTCCAAGCTGCTTCCTGCTCAAAATAACCAATCTTGGAAGGTTCTCTAGAATTCCAAATCAGCTTTTGAGGAAAAGTCAAAATTACATTAAAGACGAGACAAATTGTATGATCTGATTGAGAATGATTCTTTCCTGTCAATCTTCCAAATCACTAGTCAGAGAAAGGATTTAAGATCTGCAACAAGGATTCCACCATTGCCAACTCTCAGTTTTAAAAATTCCTTCTAAATCTAGGGTTCCAACAACTCCCATTCCAACAGTTCGCCACTTAAGAATTCTTATGGATTGCCATATTGTAAAGGCCTGGAAATCAATCCTTTAAGGGTGATGGTCGTCCAAAGGCTTGAGGTATAAGCATTCCTACCTTCTCTTGAACACTAACCTGCCTCCATTCCCTCAGACTTCCCTACTATTATTTTCTCCGGCAGTTGTTATGCTTGGAAGTAAATCTCCATAGCCACTCACCTGGGAACACCTTATTGAGAAGGCCAAGGCTCCTAATCCCTAAACACATGAAAGCCTTTTCTGATCAAATACCCCATAACCTTACTAGGTGATTTCTCTTTTTGGAGAAGACCTCCACACCATAAGAAATTTCTCTTAAGTTCTTTCCCACCTGGTTCCCACCATACTAGGAATAACAAGGGCCAATAAGAAATAAGTCAGAAGGCTAGATAGAGTGTTTTTCAACATAGTTAGTCTCCCCCACTCAAGAGATACTGACATTTCTAAGAAGTAAATCTTCTCTTGAATCTTTCCTCATCTCACAACAATGACAACCTGAAAGATGATCATCTGAACTTGAAAGAATGATGAAGGAATTTCTGTTGGAATTATAAAGCCTCTTTAGTTGTACACTGTCTTTGGTTCATTATCATTTTATTAAATACTAATGTTTATTCAAGAGAATAGTAGATGCCATTTTTAGAACTTAATAAACACCCGAATGATTAAAGAATACAGATAATTCAATGAACAATCACGCAAAGCCAATTAGGGCATTTTAGAAAAATACAATTGCAGTGAGGAAATTATCAGACACTAAAAGTTATAACATGAACATCTTTAACCACAAGTACGAGTTATTAATAGAATGGTTCCTAGGCTTAAGCCTTTTAAATGAAAAACAGTGCTGGATACCTTGCCCAACCTAATTCATTTGGATTTTAGGAATGCTTGAGTTTGAGCATCACCTTCACTTTATTGTCTATCAAAAAGTATTAAGAGATACAACCTGTAAGTCAGGAAGATTTGTCTAAGTTGTTGTCATAATTTATAAGTGATTGGTTGTTATGAAGTCATGTTAATTATTCCTATTTATGGTTCCTGAAAAACCCTTCTACTGTTGTATAACAATCATTCGCAATGAGGGAAAAAGAAATTTCTAAGTTATTTCTTGCATAATCATTTGTTATGAAGTCTTATGAATTCCTTGGGCTTATAGTGCTTGCTAATCCTTTCAATTTTGTATAAAAATCATTTGCAATGAAGTTTCCTAGATTTTCTTAATTTCCTTAAGTTACTAGATAAAGGATTATATTCCAATAAATGATAACAAAGTTTTCTAGCAATCTTATTACCTTTCTCTCCATCTCTCTATGTATGTGTTTATATATAAATATAGTACAATTTGAGTTCATATTTGATTACTAGTTAAGTTCATATTTGATTTCTAAACAAGGATTTTTGCAATCTCAAGCTAAGATGCATATGTTATCTGGTTGTTGATCATTTGCCATTGTTTTCTTTGGTATATGGATCCATTTTGCTTAATTCCATCCATTTTTTGTGGAAGGATTTAATTTGAATTTAAAAGTTGTTTGGGAGGTGATTCTGGGAAGGTTATAAGCACTTCCTTATGTTTGGAAGTACTTTCCCTAAAAAAATTAGGTATTTAATAAAGTTTTAGAAATCACATTTTTTAAAATCTGGAAAATCACTTCTAGTGATTCTTAGACTAGCACTTAGAAGATGTTCCTTTTAAGAATCACTTTATTGATTATTTGATTTATTTATTTATTATTATTGTTGTTGTTGTTGTTATTATTATTATTATTATTATTATTATTATTATTTTAATGTCATACATTACCAAAGTGCCATCAAAGTGGTTTTTTGGTTTATGTCCAGACTCCAGATACTAACAGATTCTCCATGAATCATTTATGATAAAAGAGCTACCAACAAAAGCATTTCTACCAAAGTCACTCTCAATTGGGCATACTTTCTATTCATTTGTACTTAAATGCTCTTTTTGTATGTTTGGTTGTCCTAAATTGATGTCCCCAATTATAGATTTTACATAGCATTTGAAGGCACCAAATCATCTACAATGGATTTTATGGAGAGGGAATTGGAGTAATCACCCTTAGGTCTGCAACTCATACGATGGAATCAGTTTTAACCTTCATAGAATCTTCAAAATTTCACTTTTAGTGGTGTTGATGGTGCCGTTTTCTGCAATGACCTCATTTGTGATGAACTTGTAACAAAAGTACATAAAACATATTGGGACCAGTCAGTTTTTGCAGGACAACTACATGTGACCCCTCTTTTCATCTGTAACACTTGAAAGTAATGATTGCTATGGCCCTGCATGCTTATCTCTGTTCAAATCTTTAGCATCTAAAAAGTCTACGAGAGAGTTTCAGGGATATATGTTTTTATAGTAAGATGTTTCAGGGATATCATAGGGATTGTCTCAAGAATTATGCATGTTGCCCACTAGGCCATTTTCTTTATTTCTTCATGACACTGACTTGGTTAGAAATGATAAATTTAATGTAACTGGTGAGAAATCCAGCCTAGATATTAGAAATGCATTGGATCATTTCAGCAGTGAAGCTGCGTCCACATTAATTGATTGATTTCTTAAACATATCCTTGTTTGAGTGCCTTACAGTATCCTCTGGCAAATGCTGGGATATCGAGATTGGTTATCTTTTGTATTTGCAAAGGAAACCATTGCTAAGATTCCTGTGGAACCTATGTCCTGGAGTATTGGGAATTAGATGTGGAGGAGCAAAGGAAGCTCCAAAAAGTCAATCCCTTAGAAATCCTTCGAAATGTACACTTAGCGTTTAGTAATGGTTTTTACTCACTGTTTAGTAATGGTTTTTTCTTTGTTATGAAATGTAATTCTTGAAAGCAAGAGCAGTTTCGCCTTGAAACCAAGTCATTTAAATTGATCTTTCATTTTGACAAGCCTGATTTAGAAAATCTAAATTGTAAGTTGTTGATCAACAAGCCTGGGTTTGCTGCCTCTTCGATCATCTGGTCCCATCTGGAATGTTTTTATTGGAGGCTTTTATCTAAATATGGCATGTCAATAGGTGTAAGGGTGTCATGGTCAAATTAATATGTTATTGAAGGGTTATTATTTGAATGACATGTTAATAAGATCAATAAGGCTAGAATAATTGCCCGCGATGCACATGATCTCTGCTCAATGAACATGGTTTCAAATTATTGTTGCTGAGTTCACAATGCACTGCTGGACCTTAGGGGAGTGGCAATGCCTACCATCTGTGCTTTGACCACGTGTGAAAATAATTCATGAGGTTTGATATTTTAGAGCATACTTCTGATTATTTATATTGCATTCATGGTCAAAATTTGCATTCAAGAGGTCAGGTCCTTTGTTTAGAGGAGATTTCAGGCTGTTAGCTTCTTCCGCTTTGCTTGGTCATACAAATAATTTTTTAACAGAAATGATTTGTTTAACCTTAATCATAGACCAAACACCTTAACAACTGTGAATACTTTAGTTTGTTAGGTGTTTGTTGGGAAATCAAATGAATGGTGTAGACTGTTAGTAATTCATTGAATTCTGTGTCATATTGGTCATATCAGGACTATGGAAGTTACCCAATAGAAAGTTCTACATGTTAAGTGTTTTATCAACTGATAATTAATAATAAACCCCTTGTTTCCCCACTTTTTTTCTACAGCTGACCTCCAAGACAGGTTCATCTGGGACTGTAATTCAGCCCTCCATTGCAGTCCAAATTGTGCAGATTATTATAGGGATGCTAGTCATGGACACATGGCAGTACTTTGTGCATCGCTACATGCACCAGAACAAATTCTTGTATCGCCATGTCCACTCTCAACATCACAAGCTGGTTGTCCCTTATGCAATTGGGGCCCTTTACAATCATCCGTTGGAGGGTCTCCTGCTTGACACTGTGGGCGGAGCAATCTCTTTCCTTGTCTCAGGAATGACAGCACGCACAGCTGTGATATTCTTCTGCTTTGCTGTGATAAAAACTGTTGATGATCACTGTGGACTCTGGCTGCCTGGCAACATCTTCCATCTCTTATTCCAGAACAACACTGCTTATCATGACATCCATCATCAACTCCAGGGCCTAAAATATAACTATTCTCAGCCTTTCTTCCCCATATGGGACAAACTTCTTGGGACTCACATGCCTTACAAACTGGTAAGGCGACCTCAAGGGGGGTTTGAGGCAAGACTAACAAAGGACTAGTTACACCAATGACCATTCATCCTTGTATTGTTTCCAGCTCTCAATTCAATGCAGGAACATTTTTCGGTTGGGGTTGTGCCATTCTTGAGAAGCTGAACTACTATTCTTTTGAGGTTTGATTTTGTAGGAGTTGTTCATTCCTTTTCTGGTTGCTTGAGACCATTTTATATTTGGTCGATATGGTAAATTTCACCATTACAGCACTCATGAACCCTGTAACCTTGTCTTCTCCAGGGTTATGTATTTGTGTAGTATACTTGTTTTATGGGCATGCAACCTTCACATCTTTCAGCCGGTTCGGATCGATGTACTAAATGATTGTATTGATCTTTCATCTAGTTAAAATTAATGTACTTAACAGTACTCAACATATCAAAGCTCAGCATTGGATGGGCTCCTGCAGTTCCACTGAGGCACTCGAATGGATTTTGACCATCTCCCTTCTTCGCATTTAATAAAATGCTGGGGAATTGAACTGATACTTATAGGACTTCTTATTTTGGCCATTGAACGTGTGTAGTGAAATCTAAATCATTGGATAAGGGTACAAGTAAATGAGGCAAATGAGATCCAGATGTGAGGGTACAAATGAATGAAACTCTAATCCAAAGTCATAGGACCTGGGTGGAATATGTGATATCCTTATCTATATATATAGAAAAATACCTTCCGATTATTTAGTAGACCTCTTATATTTATGCTTGTTTTTCTTATTTTAAGAAGAATGCAGACATGATTGGAAACTGCTAGTCGGATCACCATGTAATGGCTCTGTTACATCAAAAGAATAAGTTAGTTTCACCAATAATCCCTGCAAGAACAAGATCCATCCTTGAATCTGTGAAACCTTGCTCGATCCCTCACAATAATTTCCCGATCATAAATCTTTGAAATAAGCTTAATCACGACATGACAATCCCCACATATTCTTAGGTTCTTGTTCACTCGAATTGGGGTCCCTTCACTGGTACTGATCAAACCAAAAGCCACAGCCAACTTCTCGCTGTGATGGCACAGTGCATTCTCCTTGTCCTCCTCCCCTATATCATGCAGCACAAGACTGGTCTCAGCCACATACCCGAATGCCTTAATCCTAAACCTAATCTCATCTAGCTTTGCATAAATCTCTCGCCAGTCAGGGTGAGACTGATCACCATTCACGAACTTGTGTATCACACCCTCAACCTCGATGTAACTGAACCCTGGCACCTTCCTCACATCCCTACTCTTCATGGCCTCCCTCACCCTCCCCACATCTTCCCACCTCTCCCGTGCTGCGTACACGTTCGACAGCAACACGAAATCCCCACAACTGTTGGATCCCATCTCAACTAGCTTCCGGGATGCCATTTCTGCCATCTCCACATTCCCATAAGTCTTACAAGCCCCCAGCAAGCTCTGCCAAAGCACAACATCAGGGACAATAGGCATTGAGTTTATAATGCGATAAGCCTCACCCAGCCTCCCAGCTCGACCCAACAAATCAACCACACTCCCATAATGCTTCACGTTTCGATTCACTCCACGCCCTACCATTTCATCAAACAGCCTCACCCCCTCTTCCACCAAGCCTGCATGGTTACAGGCACATAGCACTGCCAGATACGTTACACTATCCATCTCAACCTGGGTTTTTCCCATTTCTTCAAAAAGCTCGAGAGCTCTGCATCCATCGCCATGCATTGCAAAGGCCATGATCATCGTGTTCCATGTGACCACACTCTTCCCACAAGTCATGGTACTAAACACACGAAAACCCTTATCGGCAAACCCGCATTTTGCATACATATCAATAACCGCATTGCAGACCTGCACATTAATGTCGAGATCCATCTTCCTCACACACGCATGAACCCCCTCGCCAGCCCGCAAAGCACCGAGCTGCGAGCAAGCCGCGAGGGCGCCCAAAACGCTGATTTCATTTATCTTCTCACCCTCAGCTCTCATCCGATGGAACAAAGCCAACGCCTCGCTGGACTTGCTCCCCTGAGCAAGCCCAGCAATGAGAGCGTTCCACGCGGCAACATCTCGCAAAGGAATTTCATCGAACACGCGCTGTGCGCTGTCAAGATCGCCGCATTTGGCGTAGGCGTCGATTAATGTGGTCCCCAGGAGGATGTCGGCGTGGCAGCCGCGGCGGAGGAGGTGGGAGTGGATTTGGGAGGTTTCGGAGAGGGCGAGGGCGCGGGCGGAGGCGATGAGGGAGAAAGAGAAGGTGAGGGCGTCGGGGTGGGGGATGGTGGGAAGGAAGGAGAGGGCGTGGGTGGGGTGGGGGCTGCGGGCGAGGCCGCGGAGGAGGGCGTTGAAGTCGTTGGTGGAGGGGTGGGGGATGTGGCGGTGGATGTGAGCGGCGTAGGGGAGGTAGGCGGGGGAGGGAGAGAGGGCGCAGTGCTCGAGGAGCCTGGTGCGGGAGGGGGAGATGCGGAGGTTGAATTGGCCGGTGGTGAGGAGGTGGGCTTGGACTTGTTTGATGTGTGAGAGAGTAGTGCATTTTTGGATTATGGAATCCATGAATGCCATATGATGATGATCAAGTGGACATGTAACGTTGTAACTCCATATCAACTAACTACCAACTAACTACCAAGCCTCCTAGTAGAAATGAACTTCGGTGGAGGCTCAGACCTGACTCACATAGACCATGATTTCTTTCAACATCCTAGTAGAAACTTAAGACAGTTTCATTAGTGGATACAACATCGATGCTAATTAGTGCCTCCTGAAAATAATATATGTTAATGGTTCAAAGATGAGTAGAGAAGATATGGTTATGTTTAATGACTGTGTGTTCACAATAAAAAAAAATAGAAAACTTTCTATTTTTAAAAACAGAGAATAAGATGTTTTTGAGGAACATATTAGAGTTAATTTTTATTGTTTTTTTTTTCTATGATTATTTTAAAAATATGAAAAATGATTAAAAATAAAACATTATATGTAAAAATTATTTTTAGAGTATATTTAAAAATATAGAAAATAAGTTAAAAATATTTTAAATTCCTAAATAGATTTTTTATTTTTCAAAACATCATAAAATAGTTTTTAAAATTGTTTTCGAAAACACCTTTTAAACAAAGTCTATATGTGGATTTTGTGACAATGCACAAAATCGATAAAATTAATATTAATACCATGTAAGTACTACAACTCTAATGCAAAAAATTATGTTACCTGGTGGAAACTAGATTTCATGTAGATGACAGGTTTACTCTAAGTAAATCCAAAAAATTATTATTTAGTTTTAAATATATTCTTAGGAATGGATATCATAAAGAGTACAAAGAAATATAGTGTAAAATATCTTTATATTACCTTCATTATAGTCAGAAATATATATTTAAAAAATTTCTTTTTTGTACAATCATAAAAACAGGTTAAGAGTACATTTGATAGTATTTTTATTTGAAGTGATTTTAGTAAAAGTTCTTTAGAAGAATCACTTATTAAGAGTCTATTTGATAGTGTGATTTTAAGAAGCACTTTTAATCTTTCTAATATTTGAAAACTTTTATTTTAAAAGTGTTAGAAATAGTAGAAACACTTCTTAGATTTCTAATATTTGATAATTTTTATTTTTAAAATGTTAGAAATGGTAGAAACACTACAAGTGATTCTTCAACTTTTTAAAAGTAAAAGCACCACATGGAGTGAATTCAAAATTCCTTAATCCAATGAGTTTTATGCTATAGCATTACCAACTAGGATATTCAAGACCCTCAATGATGAATTGAATAATATAAAACTTACAGGAGCATCCTTTTAAAAAATAAAACTTCTTTTGCGTGGTGACCATCTAGGTGTTGCCAAAGCAAGGCAAATTCATAGTCAAGTCATTGTCCACCAAAGTAGCAATTGAAGCCTCAACATCTTCACCAAGAATACAAAAGACATGATTAGTGGATACATCCACCCACCTTGTATATCATTTAATGAATTCATGGTTTTAATACTTTTAAGGGTGGGGTATATAACTCAAGGAAGGCAAGGTGGCTTGGGCGAGGCCACACCTAGGGGCATCAATGCGAGGCTTCAAACATAAGCAAGGTACGTGAGCAAGCCTTACTAACACCCACACATGGGCAAGCACTGCTAACACTCACATATAGGCTTCGAGACAAATGTTGGTGTGCAACTTGATAGTTAGTGAAGATTTTTCTTCATACATTTTATTGAATGAATATAAATGTATATATCAGCATAGAGAGACAATCACGTAAACTATTTTAGGTTAAGAATATGGTTGACCCTTGTAAAAAAGCAAAAAATTACAAGGTTCTATATAATGAAATTTCGATCTACCTTAATGTGTTTAGTATGGACATGTTGGATTGGATTAGGTGAAATTCAATGGTTGCCTTATTGTCACAAAATAAGTTCATTTTGAAATTGGGAGCAAAGCCAATCTTAGTCAACAATCTCTTAAGCCAAAGGAGTTCACAAAGTCCGTTGGCCATTCCTCTGAACTCGGCTTTAGCATTGGATAATGTCACTACCTTCTACTTCTTGCTCCTCCATGTGACAAGATTGCCTCCTACAAAGTTGAAGTAACTCAATGTAGACTTTCTATTAGAAACACTCCCTGCCCAGTCTACATCTGTATAACCATCAATATTAAGATGATTATTCTTGGGGAACAAAAGTCCTTTCCTTGGAGCGGACTTCAAATAATGAAGAATTCGAAGTATTGCATCCAAATGATCTTCACTAGGTGAGTGCATAAACTGACTAACCATGCTTATGACATAGGCAATATCCGGATGAGTATGAGATAAATAGATTAGCTTGCCTACTAATCTGTGATACCCTTCCTTGTTAGTTGGCACTTGATCTAGGTACTTTCTAAGCTTGTGATTATGGACAATTGAAGTATCGATTGGCTTATAGTTAAGCAATCCCACTTTAGACAATAAATCTAGCACATATTTCCTTTGAGAAAGAAATATACATTTTCTTGGTCTAGATACTTCAATCCTTAAGAAATATTTGAGACCTCCAAGATTCTTCATTTCAAACTTGGTTGCCAATCTTTTTTGAAGTCTAGAGATCTCTTCCTTGTCATCCCATGTGATAATCATATTATCCACATAGATTATTAAAGCGATTACTTTTCCCTATTGACGTTTCAAGAATAAAGTATGATCTGAGTTGCTATGATAGAAATTGTACTTCCTCATAGCCAAACTAAATCATCCAAACCAAGCATGAGGTGATTGTTTTAGACCATATAATGAATGTTGCAACTTATATACAACCTCTGTTTTTGGGGAAGTCGTGTATTCTAATGGAATATCCATATAAATCTCCTTCTCAAGATCATCATGAAGAAAGACATTCTTTACATCAAACATGTGCAATGGCCAGTCTAAATTTGTGGCAAGAGATAACAAGACCTTGATAGTATTCAATTTTGCCACTGGTGAAAAAGTCTCTTGATAGTCTATGCCATATGTTTATGCATATCCTTTGCCACAAGTCTTGCCTTATATATCTCAATGGATCCATCCGTCTTATGTTTAATGGATAAGATCCATTTGCACCCTATTGTCTTTTTTCTTTTTGGCAATGGAACAAGATTCTAGGTCTTATTTTTCTATAGCACCTCAATTTCTTCTTTTATCACTTATGCCCACTTTGGATCTGTTAAGGCTTCTCATATTCTGTTTGGAACATGGCATAAAGACAAGTTGTGTTCAAACGCCTTGAGATGTTATGATAATCTCCAAGTTGATACATGGTTGGCAATTGGGTATTTTGATCTTTTTTTCCTCAAAATCTTGTGAGTATCGATTTAGGGGCTTTCCACAATTATGTCTGAAATGTAAGTTATGATTGATAGAGGTATCCAAGTCATTAAGAGGAGAAGGCATAGTAGGAGAGCTTATCTCAGGAGTATTCTTAAGAGACGGGTCATTGGGTATTGGAAAGTATTGGAGAGTGGTTGGTTACTATGATTTCTATTTCCAGTCTAGGTTTAACTTCATTGCCACTCCCTACTTTCCTAGCCTACTACTTAATAATGATTCTATTCTCTTTACTAACCACCGTTTGATCACTTATTGGGTTGTCAAGTTGTTCAATTTCGATTTGTATTGGAGTTTCTTTAGATGTAACACAATCCCACCAATTTTGTTGTTCATATCATATCTCCCTCTTAACAGAAGTATGGACATCGGTGAAAAGAAAAAACTTTCAGATTCCACAAAAGTAACATCCATGGTAACATAGGTATGCCTGGTGGCATGATGGTAACATTGCTATCCCTTTTTCTATGTGTCATACCAAAAAAAAATACAATGAATTCTGCAAGGGTCAAGCTTTGTGCGTTTTTTTTAATGGATATGAATGAAGGTAACACATTAAAAAACTCGAAGAGGAATCAACAAAATAGAGGGTAGAGAAACATGATTAGAAAGAACCTGTAATTGAGTCTTGAAATTCAACACCTTTGAGGGCATATAGCTCAATAGATGTAGTTTTATGAACATAACATTATCCCAGTACTAGCTTGGCACATGTGCTCCAATCAATAATGCTCGAGCAGTTTCTAGAATTTGTTTGTTTTTTCGCTTGACAACTCCATTTTGTTGTGGTGTTTAAGTATAAGAGGTTTCATGAAGAACATGATTCTGGAAGTAAACTTGAAATTCTTTATTCACATATTGTCCACCATTGTCAGACGAAGAATTTGAGCTTTAGCTGAAAATTGAGTCTCAATCATAGCATGAAAATATCAAAACACACCCAACATCTCATCTTATGTTTTAACAAATAGAACCAAGTCATTCGAGTACAATCATCAACAAATGTCACAAACCAGCAAATTCCAGAAACATTAGTAACTGGGGAAGGTCCCCAAACATCATAATGAATTAATGCAAAGGGAATATCACTTTTATTCAAGCTTATTGAAAAGGGTACGCAATGACTTTTATCTATAATGCAAGTTTCATATTTAAAATCTAAATCATGTAAGTTGGAAAATAACTTTGGAAACAAGTACTTCATATAATCGAATGATGGATGTCTGATTGGAGCCAAAATATGTGCTCTAATGGCACATATTCGATATGATTTGTGCACTAAAGGACATTCAAATCACCCAACTTGACCTAAATCGATGCTAAGGCCCTAGCCATGAGTTTAATTTGTACTTTGAAAACTTATCTCAGGTTCAAGGGAAGAAAAGGGTGCAGGTTGAATCACTTTAGATTTTGAAAGATCAAGAAATGGCTAAATGAGGAAATAAGTGAGTCGAGACTCATGGACCATAAGAAAAGGCAAGACAAGGACATCATGAGTTTGGAAGATGAGAAATGACCATTATAGAGTAAGAAAGAAGGCAAGAAAACATGGGAAATGAGACATGAAGCAAGATTCAGCTACATAGAAATTCAGAACTCAAAAATCGGATGACAATATATACTCTGAGTTTGAAGACAAATTTGGATCACTTTATGGAGTCCATTTTATACATTCTATATATCATTTCGAAGCTCAAGAAATCAGAAGTCCAAAAATTTAAACGATGTACAAATCAGAGCTTAAATGAAGAAGTTATGGTCATTTGAAGACAACTGTACCAAGTTGAAGGGTCATTTCGAAATGATTTCGAAATTCAACTTATGATTTTGAAATTCAACTTATGAATTCGAAATGACACAAATTCCACTGCCACTTTGATGTTTCACTTACTTTATATCGGGAATTGCATCTAGGGCACTCTATCCGCCCTAAATGGACCCCACACAACTAGAAATCACCATTTTATTATTTTTTAATCATTTTTAGGAAATTATTTTGTAATAAGTGGCCAATGAGAGTGTGCCACATGTTAGGCAATTTATGATATTATATAAACTCTCTTAATTCTAGGTTTTAGGGATCTTAGATCTTTTTCCATTGAAGGTTAAGAAGACGAAAACTTTGGTTTTTTTTTTTTTTTCTTCTTTATTAAATATATTGTTTTTAGTTTCTTTTGATTCAATATGGATTTTTACCCTATTATGGATTGTGAATGTGACATCACCCCCATGAGAGGCTAAGAGCCAACTTGGGGCTTGAAGCATGAAAACCTAAGGGCTAGGAAACCTATAGGGACAATGGATAAATTATTATAACAATGAGATTAATTATTGGTTGGGTGATAATTTATCAATTTTTTTTTTATCCTATCCTTGCGAGTTAGTTTAGGGAATGATACGGTAGGTTATTACCCGATACTAGTGATTCTCGGTAATTCTTGATCATTAGTTATCCTTGTCTTCCCTATCGTTATTTGCCCAAAAAAAAAACTATAAGGAGTAGGAAGGGTTAAAAAACCAAATCTTAAATTGGTAATCAATCTCATTCATTTGATGGTTTTGAGAATCTGTTTTAAAAAGGAAAAATTAGGTTTCGGATGCCGTTTTGAGTTATAGAACTCAATTTGATCGCGAGCGACCAAAGATCCCAAAACCCTAAGATCATATTACTTAAAAGACCCTTGTTTTCTCTAATTTCTATACCCTAGGTTGGATTGTGGAAAGCCCCAAACTTGAATCAATCGAATTTAAAATCAATATCCTTTTTGTTATTAATTTAATTTCTTTTACTTAGTTTCACTTTATTCTCATATTGTTTTTCACTTTAGGATTTAAACAAAAACAATTCATTTATTACGGTGTTGACAATTTTCATAAGCCAGTCCTTGAGAACGATACCCGAAATACTACAAAAGCCGTAGTGACTTTTTCTCTAGTTTTTCTTGATCGAAGTTGTTATGTAAAAAGGTTAAATATTTTGGTACAATAGAGAAGTTTGGTCAATGTCCCAAATGCTAATGCCATAGCCAAATCTGTATTTCCTTGACACTAGTTGAGTATTCGATGTTATTTGCTTTACCAAGACTAAAATCATCCATATAGTATAACCCCTCTTTCTTAGTACCATGCTTATTGATCTCCTTTGTGAGAATATCCTAAAAAAAACAAAAAAGTAGGATAGATTAGAGCAACACAATTTAGTTCTTCAGTGGCTCGGCCTATAGACACCAACTTATTTGAGAAGAATAGAACTAGTAAAGCATTAGATAAAGAGAAAGATGGTGAGAGAGCAACAATTTTAGCCCCCATAATTGGGTATGTGACCCTATTAGTATTAGCAACACTACTTCGTCATGGTGGGGTAATCTTGATAAAATCATTCGAATTGAATGTCATGTGATTAGTTGTCCCTGAATCAATAGTCCAACCATTGTAATTATCTTGATCAGAACTAAGCAGTGTAAAGCCATAGTTACCTTGATTATTGAGATGAGTCAAATCACTTAGAGGTTCTACTTATGGAATAAAAGATAAGTGAGGTTTTGCATTTACCAAAGAAGCTCGTCCCAACTCGCTATTAACATTAGCTTCATGTTATTTTTGTGTCTTGAGTTTGTTCCACCATTTTGAATACCTATGTAATACAAAGTGTTTAAACGCTTTTTTCCCCCAAAAATAACCTTATCATTTTTATTATGTACACTTGTATCCTATCATTATGATATGTAATTAATTCAAATAATGTTTGTAGACAACTTATAAATTAGTTTAGATAATGTTTCTCTTTAATAAAAATTATCAGTATTTATATATATATATATATATATATATATATATATATATATATATATATATATATATATATATATATATATATATATAAACTTCGTTGAGATAATGATTCTTTTTACAAACTTAATTATATAATGTTTAAAAGTTGATCTAGATAATGATTCTCTTTTAAAAGCTTATCATAATTTTATTTTTCATTCTTAATTTATTCAATTATTCGAATAATGTTTATAGGCAACTTATAAATTAGTTGAGATAATGTTTCTTTTTACAAACTTAATTATATAATGTTTAAAAGTTAATCTAGATAATGATTCTCTTTTAATAGCTTATCATTTTTTTTTCATTATCAATTAATTCAATAAAATAGAGATTTAAATTAAAATCACATAAATACAAAAAATTATCCGAATTAATTTGGTTTTTTGAATCCAAAGTTTAAACAAAAATTGTTCTTTAATATGCATTGAATTCATATAATAATAATATATTATTATTTTAATGGTTATTTTATTTTATTTTTAAAAAAAATTAATATTTGAAGGTGATATAATTTTTTCACAGAAAATAATTAATAAATTGTTATGTTTTTAAAATAAAAAATATAATAAGATAAAAAAGGATTAATACAAAAAAAGACTTTTGATGGAATTCCAAATGAAGTCTTTTTTAGTTATAATTTAATTTATTTATATAATATTTTATGGCCAAATATGAAACTTTATTGATTATATTAAAATTTTATACACCTATATATGATTTGTTTATCCATATTAAACAAATTTTCTATTTATTGTTATTTTAAATATTTTTAATTATTAAATAAATTTAAATTTAAGCGGATGCATGAATTGCCACACATATGATCATAGTGGGCTCAGTCATGCACCAAATTGCCTTTAAATTGCCTTCTTGGGTGTTAGTTGTTGTTACCCACTTCTTTTTTCTTCAAGTAGGGCAAGGGAGTTGAATGTGATCCATTATAGAAATTTCACCAGGCCATCTCTCTGTTTTTTGGAAAATGAAGAATCCTCACATTTGTTGTAATCTTTAGTGTCTTCCAATTAAAATATTGGTCAAGAACATGATTCGTGTTGCAAAAACATCGTCAACTAACTTCTTTAATGCCAGAAAAAGGTATGCATCAAGTCTGTGAATTATTTCTATTTGTATATAGATATATAGCTATGTTAAAAATAAAGATTAATCATCCGATCTAAATTTATAGTTGTAGTGAATTACATAAGGCATCAAAGGAAAGAGAAATCATTTGATATATCTCGTTAGAAAAAATCCTAGCCAACCCATGGTTTGAAGCTATAAGTCACATTGCTTTATTCTTAAAAAGTTGCAAAGATGTTGGAAATACAAAGACATTATATAGGCAAGGAATGGTAAGCTTTGATTTTAGAAGATTTGGTTGTCATGTTTGAATAAATATTTATGTCTTATTTTTTGTGAACCTCTTTGGAGTTGATTTTTTTTTTTTTTTTTGAATAGTTAGAGTTTTTTAGCTTAGAGAAAGTAGAATAAGGTTTTGCGCTTTCTAAGAAAGCAATTACAGTGAACCACATGGGAGCAATGCATGTGTATGAAATCATTTTATTGTGCAGAGGTGGTAGTTCAAACGAAAATGAAGGGTTATAGTTTTTAGATGTGGTTAGGAAATCAACCCAGTTAGAGGAATGAAAAGCAAGAGCGAAGTCTTTCATATTGACAATGTGGGTTAGAAACCACAATCTTAAATATAAAGAACTTAATATCTATTGTGTAGAAAGATGTTGTAAAAAAAAAAAAGGAGTTGTTGTTGACAAAGGCTGGAATGACACTTATTTTGGAGAAGTCGAAAATGAAAAACATTGCCAAACTTGTGTGGTAGCCAATGAATTCTCCACCTTTTGTAAAAGATTTAAATAGATTATAATGTTGTTTAATTATGGTTGGTTTGATTTTGATACACAATACACTTTCCCATTCTTTCCAATTTTTTTCTTTTTTGTTGTGTTTTTTCCATTTAGAATATTGCATAACAATAATCATTTTTATTATGTACGCTTATATCCTATTATTATTATATGTAATTAATTCATATAATGTTTTTGGAGAACTTATAAATTAGTTTAGATAATGTTTCTTTTTTGTAGAAATTATTATTATTATTATTTTTATAAAAAAAACTTGGTTGAGATTATAATCCAATTTCAAAAAAATATGATAATTTAAGTTTTAAAAAATATAATAAGATAAAAAAAAGGATAAATACAAAAAATGACTTTTGAAATCTAAATTAAATATTTTTTAGTTATAATAATTTAATTTACTTATATAATATTTTATGTCCAACTATTAAACTTTATTGATCATATGAAAATTTTATATACATATATATATATATATATATATGATACTTAAACTTTAATAAATCACTGTACCTAGAAGAATTTAAACCAAGTTATGTTTTTAATTCGTGTAAATTTATTTAATCCATTTTTAGTTATTCTAAAAAGTGAAAATAGCGAATATAGATAGAATTATATTAAAGAATTAGGTATAATTAATTTACATTTTGAATCTTTGATTGATAAAATTTGAACAAGAATCAAATACCCAGGGCTAATATAAAAAGAGAAGACTAGAGTGACAACTTAGCAACTTATATTAATTTTCAAGAATGATAGAAAATAATATATTTATCAAAATTTTAGGCTAATCAGTTGTGAATCTGTGCACGCCTCCTCGATTAACACCATCATTAGATGATGTATCAGTTGGGAACTAGTGCACCTCTCCTCGATTAACTCCATCATTAGATAATGTGTTAGTTGGGAACCAGTGCATGCCTCCTTTGTTAACTCTATTATCAAATAATGTTGCATTTAATTTCGTTACAAATCATATTTTTTCTTTTACAATGAATATATAATAAATTCACATTCATGTTTCCCATGATAGTTTTTCGATGGATATTGAAGGGTAAAAAAAATCGTTTGTAGTAATTCATATCTATTTGATACAAATAAGACTAATACATTAATAATCAATTCATTAATTTTTATATTTTATGAAAATTCTTTATAATTCATATCTATTTGATATAATTTTTATATTTATATTTCAAAATTATATAATTTTTGCATATAATCATGATTTTAAAACCCGACCAAATTAGATGGTTTTAAAAATATAATTTTTATATTTTTAAATATTTTTATATTTATATTTCAAAATTATATAATTTTTGCATATAATCATGGTTTTAAAAACCGGACACACTAGATGGTTCGATTGTTGTCCAATGGCGGTTTCGGTTCGATTAGTTGAGCCGATGGATGGTTGAACCCGATCTAGGGTGAACTAGTAGTTAGACTGATGAACTGAACAGTTCAACCATTTTATTTTATTTTATTTTTTTACCTCATCAAAACAATGTTGTTTTATTGAGTATAAACCCCTACCCATAGCCCACACTTTCCCACCATCACCAGCTGGCCAACCATGCTATTGTTAATTAAATGTACGTATTATATATATAAATCCCCCACCAACACCATCCGAGCAAGCATGCTTCAGTTGATTAAATTTATATATATATATATATATATATATATATATATATATATATATATATATATATATATATATATATATATATATATATATAAATTTTGTTTATTGTGACTTTTATATAATAATTACATATAAAATAAATATAAATTTTTGAATAAAATTATTAAAATTTTAAAATAAAAAATACTTAGACAAATTATCATTATTATTTTTTCATTAAATACATCCAAATTAGATTAATATGCATAAAATATGTTTTCAAGTTATAAACATTATTATTAAATATCACAACTATACATATATCATCATTTATTTTATATCATTTAATATAATTGAATTAAATGAATTATAATTTTAATATTAAATATATTTTAAAATTAGACATATTATAATCAAATATCACAATATTATTATGACATAATATTTGATGTAATTTAATAATAAATGTATACTTATAAAATTCATATTTTTTATTGATCCATATGATATTATTATATATGATAAATCATATCATACATATATTAAATTATTCAACAAAACAACTTTAAAATGTCTATTATATTTCTAATTAAATTTCTATGAGGTTTTTCTTATATTTTCATGAATTTTGATCAATTTTAGGCCTATCGATTTTTTTTTCTAAAATATCCACCGATATATCTCTGATACATCCGATATATCTATAAAATCGAAGTATCAATATATCCGTTATTATCGATATTTTCATCCTTGTATTTTATGTTTAATATTTAATGTCTTAATTTTTTGTTGATTATAATTTATGTTATGTTTAATATTTAATATTATAATTTTTTCATTTTTTTTATTTATTGCACATTGAAAATTTAATTTATTGAAAATTTTGTTGATTTATTTATTGCAATTGAAATTTGAATCATTTCCATATTTTTTTTAGTTTAGAGTTTTAGACTTTAGATTTTATATATATATTTTTACTTTATTTTCCTTTTTATTTATTTATTTATTGATTTTTATTTTTTTTTATTTGAGTTTAAATAAATTAATGAAATCATTGAAAAGTTAAAAAATTAGGAATTAAAATAATTTTTTGATTTTTAAATGTTGAATGAATATTTTATTTGAAGTAAATTTCTAATTTTGAAAAAATTTTGTGTAAAAAATTTGAAATTCTTTAATTCTTTGAGTTTTAAAATTGTTGATAATTTGATTCTCTAAATTAATGTGGGGTTTTTGATAAATTATTGATGACTTGATTTTTTTTTAAGTTAAATTGTTGATGACTTGATTATTTAATTTTATGATTAAAATTGTGATTTTTGTTTATAATTTGATAGAGAAATAAAAAATGGAATCAAACTTGACCTCATCATCTGGTCAAGATTCAACTGCCAATTTCTAAACAACTAGAAGCAAGACCGACCTTGCATGGGAGCATGTTTCTGAAGAAAGATATGCAAATGGAAGAAAAACTCTCCTTTGTTTGTATTGTAAAAAAATTGCAAAAGGTAGGGGTACTCATAAAATGTAGCAACACCTTGCTGGAGTGAAAATGGATACTAATCCATGTAAATCGGTTCCTTTTGATGTTAGATTTCGAATGGAAAATTCTTTCCAGGAATTTGTGAATTCCAAGAAAGCAACCCAAGAAGCATATGAATATAGAAATCCTTATGGTCCTAATGTGTCACAATTTGAAGAGGATATGTTAGAAAGTGAAGAAGAGGTTTAAGAGATGCAAAATCCTATGGCAACTAGTAGTAGAAAAAGAAAAAAAAGCAATAGTGGATAAGTATTTTGCACCAAGAAATACTCAAGGAGCTCAACCTTCCATTAAGAGTGTATTAGTTAGGAAAGAAACTGTTTGGAGAGCATATATGACTGTTGGGAGATTCTTTTATGATGCATGCATTCCCACTAATGTTGTGATTTCCTTCTACTTCAAGCCAATGTTGAATGCTATATCTACAATTGATCCTGGATATAAGGGTCTAAATGACCACTAACTACAAGTTAATCTTTTAAAGGATGCCAAAAAGGAAGTTCAGTTACTTGTGGACTCCTATCATGCAATTTGGGCAAAAGTTGGATGTACAATAATGGGTGATGGTTGGATAGATAGCAGACAAAGAACACTCATCAACTTCCTTATTTATTCTCTTGAGGGAATATCATTTGTGAAATCTGTTGATGCTTCAAATATTGTTAAGGATGCAACTAATTTGTTTTAGTTATTTGATGAGGTGATTGAATGGGTGGGTCCACTCGATGTGGTTCATGTAGTGACAGATAATGCAAAAAATTATGTAGTCATAGGGATATTGATTTCTCATAAGCATAAACACATCAATTTGTCACCTTGTGCAACTTATTGTCTTAATTTTTAAGGATATTGGTAAAATGGACCATGTTGCTAAACTTATAAGACATGTATCAAGGAAGACAATTTTTGCGTACAATCATGTTGTTTTGTTAAGTTGGTTGAGAAAAAAATAAGAATGGACAAAGATTCTCTAGCCTGGTGCAACTCGCTTTGCTACTACATTCATTGCACTCAAGAGTCTTCATGATCATAAACATGACTTGCAAGCTTTGGTGACTAGCAAGGTCTTTGTGGACTCTAGATATTCAAGGGATAATAAAAGTAGAGTTGCAATTTCCATCATCTTGGATAATAAATTTTGGAATGATTGTTTGATAGTTGTGATCTCATGTCTCCACTAACGCGCTTATTGTGTATTGTTGATTGTGATGAGAGGCCTTCGATGGGATATGTGTATGAAGGCATGTATAGGACTTGTTTGGGTATCAAAAAATTATTTAACCACAACAAAAAACTATACAAGCCTTAATTATACGAAGATCATAAAGCAACGTTGGGATCAACAACTAAAGAAAAGCATTTATTCAACAACTTATTGGTTGAATCCATGTTTCGAATATGATCAATAAATTTTTTTTGTAATAAGCCAACTGTTCTTGGAAGTGTCATGGATGTTATTGATTAGAAAGTTCTGAAAGGCAAGCTTGATACGATGAATGAAATGAAGTTGTTTCATGATCGATTGGGAAGTTTTGGAAGAGACCTTACTTATTCTTCACGTGAAGTAATTCAACCTGGTAAAATATAATTTTAATTTATTAGTGTGTTTGTTCTTTTTTATTAGTTACCTACTTCCTATTTAATATTTTAAACTTGCCAATGATTTTTTTATTCTTATTTTTAATGTGAAAATGGTAACTAGATGACAAGGATGGTGGTGGTGTGGCTGTAGAAGGGCTTGATGTGGAAAACTTTGGTTTTCCAAATGTTCATTTTGAATCTCCATATCCCAATTTTCAAAATGAATGAAGACATGTTTTATATTTATTAGTATGAAAAGTTCTTCATGGATACTCAAACATTGACATGTTATATTTTGAGTTAACTATTTAAGTGTTGTGGTTGACATTTATATTATTTTTTATGGATAATGTGTTAACAGTTCTTTGATAATTTGGATATTGTTGGTTTATTGCTCATATTTAGATGTAGGGTGGCAATCGTTTGATTATTTGATAAATATTGGATTGATTGACATCATGAATGTATAACATCTTATATTATGTTAAAGATATGATATATGATGATTGATGACTTCTATAGGTAAAACAATTTGTGAAAAAACTCAACAAATAAAGTAGATGTTGTCAAAATTTAGATAGAATTTATTATTTTTATTATTTTATTTTTTTTAATTTTAATAATATATAAAATATATATTTATAACGTCACCAGTTCGACTGCGGTTCAACCGTCGGTTCGACCAATGAACTGTGAACTGGTAACTTTTCTAATTCAATGACCGATCTAGTTTTGAAAACATTGCATATAATTTTATAATATATTTCATATTTTACATTTTATAATAACTATCTTGTATTAATAAATTAATAATAAATACATATGCATTTATAATACTTATTTTTTACATTTTTTTTAAAACAATTCATTGAAAGCAAATAAAAGTAATTTAAAAAATTAAATTATGTTTTAATATTATCATATTATTAGAAAATACTATATTTTTATAACAAATCTTAGAAAATAATTTCTATTAAAAAATTTACAAACATTTTTTCGATATGGAAAACAGATAAAAAAATATATGATATCCATTTTTCAATAGTTTTAAAAAAAGTTCAACATAAATATTAAATTACATTCATCTCTACCTCATATCAATATAAAAAGTTGATAAAAAATTTTTTTTGTCCCAACAAAATGTTCCCATTTACATTAGTTTTGATTCATAAAAATAATATGGAAACCTAGAAGAATTTAAACCAAGTTACGTCCTTAATCTGTATGAATTTATTAATCAATTTTTAATTATTTTAAGAAGTGAAAATGATGGATATAGATAGAATTATATTAAAGAATTACATCAAATTAATTTATATTTTTAATCTTTGATTGATAAAATTTGAACCAGAATCAAATACCTAGGGTGAATATAGAATGAGAAAACCAGAGCGATAACCTAACAACTTATATTAATTTTCAAAACGATAAAAACTATTCAATAATATGCTTATTGGATTTGCAACCTAATGACTTGAAAATCAACACGCCTCCTCAATGAACTTCATGTTCCTTTTAATTTTGTGATGAATTAAAACTATTCAATATTATATTTATTAGATTTGTAGCCTAATGAGTTGGGAACCAACACGCCTCCTCAGTGAACTCCATGTTGCCTTTAATTTCATGACGAATCATAACAGAAAGTGTATGCTCACTTAATAATTTTTATATATATTTTTTGTAATAACTGAATTTATAATAAATAAAAAGTTGACAAAAAAATATTTTTGTCCCAACTAAATGTTCCCATTTACACTAGTTTTGATTCATAAAATAATACGGAAAGGGTAAAAAAAAAACTCAAACTTCAGTAAATCATTGTAAAATTATATAATTTTTGCACAGAATTTTATAATTTATTTTATATTTTATAAATTTATATTTCATAATAACTATCATGTATTAATAAATTAATAATAAATACATATGCATGTATAATTGATAATAAATAAATTCACATATTTTTATAATAACTTTTATGATAGTTAAATTGATAATAAATTCATATTCATGTATCTTTTGATGTTTTTTGAATAAATATTGAAGGGTTAAAAAAAAAAAAAGGGAGAATTATGTTTTAGGGGTAGATGGGCCCCCAAATTAACAAAAGGTCCGTGTAACTTTTCAAATTGAGCCCAAGACTAAATGAAAGTATGGAAATTGAGTTGACGGATATTATCCTTCAGTATTTTCAAAAATGCCTTTTGTTGATTTTGAGAAAAAAATTAATATTTTTGAAAAATACTTTTATTTAATTTAATATTTTAAAAAAAATATTTTTGATTTAATTTAATATTTAAAAAAATACTTTTATGTAATTTAATATTTTAAAAAAATACTTTTATGTAATTTAATATTTTAAAAAAATACTTTTATTTAACTTAATATTTAAAAAAATTATTTAATTTAATATTTTTTTTAAAATAGTTTTATTTAATTTAATATTTTTGAAAAAAAATTATTTAATTTAATATTTTTGAAAAAAATTATTTAATTTGAAAAAAAAATTTTAATTTAATATTTTTGAAAACCACTTTTATTTAATTTAGTATTTTTTGAAAAAAAATTATTGAAAAAAAATATTTAACTATTTAAAAAAATTATTTAATTTAATATTTTTAAAATAGTTTTATTTAATTTAATATTTTTGAAAAAAAAATTTAATTTAATATTTTTGAAAATCACTTTTATTTAATTTAGTATTTGAAAAAAAAATTATTGAAAAAAAATTATTTAACTTAATTTTATAAAATATTTTATATGTGTTCTTAAAGGGTATATTTGTCCGTTACTATTTCATATCCTTCAACTCAATTTGAAGAGTTACACGGACTTTTTGTTAATTTGGGGGTCCATCTACCCCTAAAACATAATTCTCCCAAAAAAAAAAAATTCAACTTTAAATTTATGACTTTCATTTATTTACATGATATTAAAATTGAACCTAAATAAATATCTCATACTTTAAGTCCTTTGATATTATATATATACATATCTCATAACAACTTCCCATGAAATTTGATACTAAACTAAGCTTTCATCTTAGGCAATGAACTTCTCTGATTTACTGTTTGTCATTTTCTTATTCTCAATTTTTTTTTTTTTTTTTTTTTTTTTTTTTTTTTTTTTTTTTAACATATATTGGTTTTTACCTTATCTATGTTCTTATTTTCATATTTCAGAGATAAAAATGATGACCAATTCTGGTTGAAGAAATTATTTTCTCCCCATTTTAAATATATCAAGGTATTTATTTGTTGATAATATCTAATTTATTATGTTTTACTTTCATGCCTTGATTGATAATTAACAAACAAAGGTTAGTTTTTATTTTTTATTTATAAATAATTTTGGATAATTCATCGATTGTTTGTTAGTATAATTAGATTAGTTTTTAAATAGGATATTTTTTAAAAGTTATAAGCTACTTTAACAAGATTACTTATACATGTACACAAATATTTTTATTGAACTATAATTTTTACAAAAAAATTCAAACTACATGATATTTTTTTTAATATTTAATACAAATTTTACAATGATAGTATTATCTTTTATAATATTGCCTTTGGTGAATGAAAAAAATTATTCAAAATATAACCTTAATAAAATTGGACAAGACAAGTCATCCTTCAAATTAGGAGGTAGTGCACTACAGTCACAAATGGATTGCTCAAATCCATGAATCGACTATGAACAACTTATCACTATGCAAGGAACCCATGACATGGATCTTCTATACAACTCGTAATGTACCTAAGTCGTATACAATGCAAGTGATGTGGGGAGTGTATGCTCGAATAACCAATTAATGCAATTGACATGATAAAAGGAAACTAAGAAACATAAATATATAAATTTATAAATAAATCTCAATCTATATTACATCATGTCATGCTTTCCAGAGCTCCATTCCAACAAACTCCTACTAGCCTTAAAGCATGTTGGGAACACATCCGACACCTAAGATATCCCTATGACGATAAAAGATCCTAGAAGACAAAGTCTTTGTAAAGAGATCCATCAAGTTCTTTGTAGAAATGACCTTTTCCATAGCCATATCTCCTCTCATTACTATCTCACATATCAAATGATACTTTCTCTCAATGTGTTTACCTTTTTTATGGTTTCTTGGTTCTTTAGACTATGCCACCACCCCACTGTTATCACAAAACAGTACCAAGGTTGACATAGTAAGAGGCACTACCCCAAGTCCCGATCTTAATGGGGCTTGAAAAGAAGAGATTGCCAATTGGTTTCACATTGATGTTTTTCACGATTATAAATTTCTATTAAAGCCTTTATAGTTGCATACTGCTTTCATACGTATAGGTTTGATGTCCCCATTCCCTATTGTGCCTTGTGCATGGGAATGACAAGCCCTAAGCATGATGTCTACCATAATAAAAATGGACTTGGATGAGACATGGTGCTATTGCAAAAACTACATTGAGGTAGGCATGGTGAGACATGGCTAACACATGCAAAAGTGAGGGACATGACATGAGCATGGCATGGTGACTCTTGTGGTTACAAGGCATGACAATACCTTACAATAAACTGGTTATGATGGGAAAAACCTGGATCTCTCCATTTCCCAAGACCGGATCAGGTTATGAACATGCATAACTATCCTAGGCTTTTCTAAATCCGATGTACAACGAAAAAAAATAGTATTTTTAAACTTTAAAGGGATTCAAAAAGTGCTGACGAAAACCATACATCAGATTTGGATGTTCTTGAATCAAATCCACGTGGTGAAGATGAAGAACAAAATCGTAAAAGTATCATAGACCCGAAGTGTTTTGCCCGATAACTCGAACCTTGATCTTGACACACTTTTGGTGATAATAGAAGTGATGGTGGAGGTTATGACTCTCTCTTTCTCTCTCTCTCTCTCTGGAGTTAGAATACGAATCTCTAGAAAAAACTATGGGAACCCTAACCTCGAAAGGGCTATTTATAGGGTTTCCTATTGGGCTGAAGTGACTTGAGCCCACTAAGGGCTTAGATCACCTAATTTAGCCCAAAATGGGTCCTAATTGATTAATTAACCCAACAAGACCTACTAATTAATCGATTAACCCAATCTAGAGACCTTGTTCACTTACCTCTATTTATGCAACCTTACGTAATTACCAAAACGCCTTTATGCACAAAAGTGAACCTAGAGCCAATTTGTCCCTTATAACCCATGCTAACAAGGCATATGAGCTCAGAGCAAGGACCATCGGGACCCATAGGAATACTGACTCCCTTATAATCCAATTCAGAAGTTGATTCAATATTCCACTATAGAAAATCAACTAAACTCCATTATCTTATGTAAATAACAACGAGACACCAAGTGCTCAGGTTCATGACCTGCTATCCATTATGTTCAATTTCTCCATGAATTGTTGTTTGTAAGTTAATAAGGTGAAAACTATCAAACTTTCAAGACTACCTCTACTATTCTCGAGTTACAAATCCTTTTATTGTGTGTTTAATTAACATGTCTAAACTCTGAAAGATCTTATGTCAAGTTTCACTTAAGGAACTACTATGACCATAGTTTCCATGAACATACGTCCTTAAGATCACCCAATGAGACACAATGTCTCTATCCCAATAGATATCATGGTGCTTTTATAGAGAATACCTATTGCTACTGGTTTCCATTAATAATGACCCAATCCATAGGGAATATATGATCGGTTTATGATATCACCCGTAGGTCAAAGCCACTACTAATTTTAGTACAAGCTCAATATTCTCTCAAGGTTGAAAGATAACACAATGAAACAACTTATTGAAGTCATGACTACTTGATAGCCTTAAGTCATAACTCACCATAAGTCTTGTCTAATGTGTAACCATACACATTAGTGCACTCACCATGGGAAACTCATCCCAATAGCCAAGACCGATCATCCCTCCAATTAGGAAGTGGTGTACTACAACCTCTAATGAGTTGTATAAACCCATGAATCAACTATGAAGGAGTCATCTATTTGCTAGGAATCCATGACTTGAATTTTCCATGCAACTCCTATTGCACCCAAGTCATGTACAATGCAAAAGATGTAAGCTAGAGTGCTTACAAGATATAATGCATGGAAATAGGGTAGATAAAAGTGAACTAAAACTTTATTAAATAAATAATAAAATCCAAGAGTTTATTACATCATGTCTTGTTTTTTAGGGCTTTATCTGATCGAACTTCTCTATTATACCAAAATAGTTAGCCTTTTTACATAGCAACTCTAGTAAAGAAAAACTAGAAAAAGAGTCACTACAACTTTTGTAGTATTCCGAGTATCGTCCTCAAGGACTGGCTTATGGAAATTGTCAATACTAGAATAAATGAATTGTTTTTGTTTAAATCCTAAAGTGAAAAAAATATATGAATAATGTGAAACTAAGTAAAAGAAATTAAATTAATAAAAAAATGAATATTGATTTTAAATTCAATTGATTCAAGTTTGGGGTTTTCCACAATCCAACCTAGGGTATAAAAATTAGAGAAAACAAGGGTCTTTTAATTAATATGATCTTAGGGTTTTGGGATCCTTGGTCGCTCGCGATCAAGTTGAGTTCTATAACTCAAAATTGCATCTGAAACCTAATTTTTCCTTTTTAAAATAGATTCATAAACCCATCAAATGAATGAGATTAATTACTAGTTTAAGATTTGCCTTTTTAACCCTTCATACTCCTTATAGCTTTTTTTTGGGGCAAATAATGATAGGAAAGACGAGAATAACCAATGATCAAGAATTACCAAGAATCACTAGTATCGGGTAATAACCTACCGTATCATTCCCTAAACTAACTCACAAGAATAGAATAAAAAAATTGATAAATTGTCACCCAACCAATAATTAATCTCATTATTATAATAATTTACCCATTGTCCTTATAGGTTTCCTAGCCCTTAGATTTTCATGCTTCAAGCCCCAAGTTGGCTCTTAGCCTCTTATGGGGGTGATGTCACATTCACAATCCATAATAGGGTAAAAATCCATAATTTGAATCAAAAGAAACTAAAAACAATTTATTTAATAAAGAAGAAAAAGAAAACAAACCAAAGTTCTCGTCTTCTTGCACCTTCAATGTCAAACTCTCCGGAAAAAAAATCCAAGATCCCTAAAACCTAGAATTGAGAGAGTTTATATAATACCATCAATTACCTAACATGTGGCACACTCTCATTGCCCACTTATTACAAAATAATTTCCTAAAAATGATAAAAATAAAATAAAATAAAATGGTGATTTCTATTTGTGTGGGGTCCACTTAGGTGGATGGAGTGCCCTAGATGCAATTCCCAAGGTAGAGGAGGTGAAACATCAAAGTGGCAGTGAGTGAATTCAAAATTGGTTTCATTTCGAAGTGGATTTCGAATTCATAAGTTGAATTTCGAAATCATTTCGAAATGACCCTCCAATTTGGTGTAGTTGTCTTCAAATAGCCATAACTTCTTCATTTCAGCTCTGATTTGCACACCATTTGAAGAGTTAGACTTTTGACTTCCTAAGCTTCAAAATGATATATAGTATGTATACAATGGACTCCATGAAGTACTCTAAATTTGTCCTCAAAGTCAGAGTATATAATGTCATCATATTTTTGAGTTCTAAATTTCCATGCAGCTGAATCTTGCTTCATGCCTCATTTTCCATGTTTTTTTGCCTTTTTTCTTACTCTATAATGGTCATTTTTACTTTAGTTGACTATTGAGTGTTGAGAGTTGTGAGAGTTTTCACTATAGAAAACCCCCTAAGTTGTCAAGATAGTGCATAGGTGAATGGGATGACCACCTTGCATGGAAGTGCTCCGTCTCTTTAGAGGCGTGTAGAGGGTTGCGTACTATCGGAGGGTATGATCGCTTCTACTAAGGATCTTTTAAAGTTGACCATTTCTCTTTTAGATCTACCTTGACCTTGTAGGTTGAGCCTTAGATCATTCGATCAGGATTCTTTTCCTACACATGGGTGCATCTGAGAGCTTTCGGGGCCTTTTTAGTTACAGTTCAGATCTAGTTCTTTCTCCTTTGGTCTCCAGTTGAGAGTGTTTAAAGATCAATATGAATTTTGAGTTACAATTATACTACTCTTCTGCTTTGTGTTGACTTGTTTCTTCCAGTTTAGATTAGCATTTTTTTTGCGTTTTCCCCGTGCCATACCTTATCCCATGTTTCATGCTTTGTAGGATTGGATTTTCATTCTCAGTCTGGATTTACCATCTTAGGTTAGAGTAGAGGGCAGATTGGTTCGCACTCCCTTGAGATTAGACATGGATCAACATACCGTTATAGTTGACCAGTTTATGACCACCATGGCTTCTATTCAAGAGACCTTGACCAATGTTAGACATAAGATGGGCAGTAAGTAAAGTAGACAGCCTATAGCTTAGGACGAGGTGCCTCATGATTCACTACTGCCACCACCACCACCACCACCTAGTCAATAGTGCCACAGGCTCCACCCTATCTATTACACAATCAATCCGAGGTCATCTCACCTACAACAATACACACCACATTCCATGAGGATGCTCATACACTCATTGATCGTATCGAGTAGCGTATCAAGCAATTGAGAGTATCTGATAGTTCAGTTGTTTGAGATGATCTTAATAGTATACCAGTGGTTAATCTAACGACCAAGTTCAAGATGTTTGACATTAAAAGGTACACGGGTGTTGGTTGTCCCCACATTCATCTTCGACTCTACAGTACTATGATGAAGGCCCATGAGTTAGATGAGTCACAAATAATAACCATGTTCCCTTTATCTTTGAGTGGCACAACCCAATGTTGGTTTGCATATTTGGAGTCCTCATGACGTAGGACATGGGATGACTTAACTTAAGAGTTTTTACAATAGTTTTCATTTGACATTGTTATAGATGTGTCGAGAAGGGAACTAGAGGCTTTGAGACAGAGATCATATGAGTCTATTTCTTATCTCATTTCCCATTGGTGGGGGAAGATAGCAGAGATTGTTGATAGACCATTAGAGAAAGATCAGATACAGATGATTTTGAGGAGTCTACAGCCTAGGATTGCCAGACATGTGGTCGGAGTACCCTTTACAGGCTTTGGATCTCTGGTTTCAACGCTATATGACATGGATGATGGTATTTCAAGAGGGTTATGTTCTGATTCTTCCCCTGTTGATGTGAATGGGAAGAAACCAATTGGAGAATAAAGGACAGATGTGAGTACTATTACTTCTACAAGTCTGAGGCCTCCCAAGCGTCATCAACCAATTTCACAGCCTGTTGGGACTTAACCTTCTTATTTACCTCACCATATAGGCCATGGGTACCTCCTCAGTCGTATAATCAAACTTACCCATCTCCCACTCTAGTACAACCGAGTTATGCAGTACTGGGCATAAAGAGACCTCCAATTTCATATCCTGTTCTAGTACAACCATGCTATACAACACAGGTCACAGAGATACCTCCAACTTTATACCTTAGACCTAGAGCTCCATAGGCATCTGCTCTTTTTGCTTTGAGAACACTGAGATAGTTTTCAAAGTTGGGTATGCCATTGAGCCAATCTCTTTAGAAGCTCATAGATACTAGATTATTGATATTTTTTGCTTCTAGGCCATTGCCTCAGCCTATTCCGCCACAGTTTATAATGAATCTACACTACGCATACCATCAGGGGCCAGTGCATGAGATTGATCGTTGTACTACTTTAAGGCATGCTATCTAGGACTTGATAGATCAGGGTTTAGTTCACTTAAGTCATCCAAGTGTAACCACCAACCTTCTACCAGCTCATACTTCACATGCAGTCCTTCCTCCAACTGGCGACATACACTTCATGGATTTCACTAAGCTTGATGATCGTATTAACATGCTGAGTTGGGATGATTCTGAGCCAGAGCCTATAGTAGTGGATGAGAACTATGAGGTTGATGGAATGATCTCAGACCTATAAGCATCTACACTATTTAGATTGGTTCATAACACACCACTAGTGCAGTTGACTTCGATTGGGTTGTTGATTCACCCTATGCTATAGCATTCAGTTTCCGTTTATATTGAGTCGAGATCCTGATGAGACGATTACTTAAGATGTTCAGTATGTCATCTGTGGAGACAGGGTAATAGACAACAACCTCACACAGTTACTAGACCTTTAGAGGGTGATGCCACTCGAGAAGATATCAGAAGAGAGGACAATGAGATTTTGAGGCAGCTGTAAAGTACTCAGGCTCGTATATCCATTTGGAGTCTTTTGACATCATCTACATCTCACTAGGAGACACTGACCAGGGCGTTGAGTTAAATATGAGTTGAGACATCTACCTCCCTTGAGGGATTGATCCATATGTTGATAGCTGACAGAAACACATGCATTATCTTTTCTATTGACAATTTACCCCTTGGGGGTTTCGATCATACTCTACCTCTCTACATTTTTGTTGGTTGTTCCGGGCATTGAGTTTTATCTATCATTCTAGACAATGGCTTTGCCTTAAACATTTGTCCACTAGCTACAACAGTCATTCTTGGCTTCAGACCTTTAAACTTTGAGCTATCTTCTCAAACAATTTGAGCCTATGACAGTACACACAAAGAGGTTTTAGCTAAGTTGATAATGGACTTGTAGATAGGCTCAATCACATTCCATACTCTATTTTAGGTTTTGAGGATCCTCACATCCTTTAACATTTTATTGGGTAGGCCTTGGATTCATAGTGTAGGAACTATACCATTTTCCCTTCATCAAAAGGTGAAGTTTATACATGAGGGTAGAGTCATTATTGTATAGTCTATTGGAGACACTTATTCTACTTCAAAGCCAATATTAGAGATTGGTCATAGCGACAACGACCTATTTTTGACTAGCTTCACCTTTTATGAGATACAGACTATAGAGGTTGAGCAATTTTGTAGAGATTATGTGGTATTTTCCTTTGATGAGCATGGTAGTACAGTGGTTTTAGACATGATGAGATCTATGTCTTTCTTACTTGGCTTGGGTTTGGGGCGTCATCAGCATGGCTCTAGAAAGTTAATTGCTATAATTGATCATGATACTTCTTTCAGTCTTGGTTTTGTTCGTACAGAGACTGATTACAGATACATGGTGCTTTTGCAGAAAGAGAGACTCAAAGCTCATTTGCTCCACATGCCATTTAACTATCTTGTTCGCCTATACAGGATGAACTTAGTTGATTATTTTGTGAGGGCACCAGAGGCATAGATGTATTTAGAGATGATCACTAGTGGACTTAGTGTTGATCAGGAGACTGAGCTTCAATGTCTAGTTCATCAGTTGCAGTTGAGTGATGGAGCTCCTGACACTTCTACTTCTATGTTAGTCACTCTCCCATCTCCAAACCATACGAGCCTACAAACACTTTATTTCCCAGAGGAAACTGATGAGTATGGGACATCTGTTGAGATTGCAGACATGATAGATGGGGTTATTTCACATGATGAGTATAGTGATGAGATGTTCGTGGTAGACATGAGTCAAATTATCGATGATGTTCAACTAAAGATTGTTTCTCTACTCAATCTATTTGGGGTACTTGCTATTGAGATGGTTGAGGATGTTTAACTTATCCCTATTCCTGGGTTACTTACTGTTGTTGCTCATGATGATGATGTATTTAAGGGCATTATTACCCCAGTTGTGGTAGAGTCCGAGCATGTGGACCTACCACTTTCTTTTGATGTACTGTCAGGATTTGTCTCTCATTCTGAAGATGTACCGACTCTTTCTTCATATATGGATATGAGTCTTTTTTAGTATTTGCTTGTCTCTTATGACATCACTTTATTTACACCTCATTCACCTACATAATAAATATTTGATATAGATGATGAGATTTTACAACACAATTCAGATGAGGACTCTTCTTCTGCTTTTGATTCGAGCCCCACTGATGAGAGAGTTTCGCCTACCATAGCAGACATTGAGATTGTTGATTTTGGTACAACATACCAACCTAGGAAGCTGATGATTGGATTGGATTTGTCTACAAATGGGAGATAACCTCGTCTAGTTACTCAGATCATATTTGGATGTTTTTTCATGGTCTTATGAGGACATGTTGAGCCTTGATCCATCCATAGTCTAGCATCACTTACCATTTTCACCTCATGCCAGACCGGTTAAGCAGAAGTTGAGACGATTGCATCCTCTTTGGAGTTTGTAGGTGAAAGAGGAGATTCATAAGCAACTCAATGTGGGATTCTTATCAGTAGTCGAGTATCCCGAGTGGCTGGCCAATGTTGTCTCTGTTCCTAAAAAAGACGACAAGGTGAGAATTTGTGTTGATTTTCAAGATCTCAACAAGGCTAATCCTAAAGATAATTTTCTTGTTTCTCACAGTACAGTAAGTCATTTGATGTTGTTCTTTATGGACGGGTTTTCCAAGTATAATCAAATTTTGATGGCTCTAAAGGACATGGAGAATACATTCTTCATTATTGAGTGAGGTACTTACTGTTATAGAGTGATGTCATTCGGGTTAAAGAATGCTGGCACTACCTATCACAGAGTCACGACCACCATTTTCCATGACATGATGCATCGAGATGTTGAGTTTATGTAGACGACATGATAGTGAAATCTCGAGATAGAGCAGATCACCTGATAGCTTTAGAGAAATTCTTTGAGAATATCATATAGTTCAGATTGAGATTGAATCCCAAGAAGTGCACTTTTGGAGTGACTTCTGGGAAGCTACCGGGATACATGTTCAGTGAGAGAAGCTGTGGACCCGCATTTTTCACGTGCGCCCCCACTCGATCGGCGAGACTTGCTTTTTATTTGGTGAAAAATTAATTTTTGGAAAAAGTTGGAGTCGCCACTTATTTTATTTTTATTTTAAAGGAAAAATAAAACAAGAAAGAAAAACCCTAAAATGTGACTCCATAATTTTTGGAAAAAAGACATGTCTTTGAAAAACCCGAGTCTTGGTCCGGGGATTAGGTTACTTATTGGGAAGGTACCTTTAGGAGGTAGCACCCCTCTAAGCCCTAAAAAGGTCTCTACTGACTAAGTTGAGGGAAACGTGGCAATTAATCGGTTAATTATGGATACCTAAGTAGGCTAGGTGGTTCCAAAAAAAATAGCATGCCAAACAAGATCAAATCATAATAAAGAAAGGTTAGGATGCGTACCTGGACCGCTTCTCAAGCGCTATCATAAAACATCGATAGTTAATTTAAACAATATATCATCCAACATGTATTTTATTAGAAATAAGCAAACAATGAAACATATATAACAGAACACTCAAACATTATTAGACATAAGCATTATTTCACAATGACGAGCATATTCACATAATTTAGAAAGCAGGTGATAGAGGACATACCTGGATAGCATAGATAATTTGTAACGTGCTTCCTCAAGTTGTAAGGGGTTAGATAACAAATAATAAAATATAGAAATCCTAGCATGCTCGTTATCTAATTAGCATAGCAAAAGTGATCAAAGTATACGGAATCATCAATTATCACATACATCTTGTATATAATTCCTAAAAAATAGATAGATGTGATTTCAACAAGTGTCAAATGTGGCAACAAAAATAAATTTTGAAAAGATTTTCTTATGTAGGGGTTTCACCAATTCCCCAATCGATATACACGAATTTAGCTTAGAACTATCCCATTTATTTGGGACCACAAGCTTTGATTCGTGTTTCATTCAAAACTGTAATTTTATTTGAAAGATGTGAACTGATCAAAACAAGGTTGCACATTATTTTAAAAAAAATGAGATTTTGATTCTAAAAACTCTAAATGAATTTTTGAAATGGATTTTTAAAGAAAATGAGATTTTGAGAATAGTGTTATATTAAAAAAAAAATAAAGAAATTAATTTGAAAGCAATAAAGTGTATGAATCAAAATACCAAGCAAAACAAAAGAGAACAATATCACAAAGTAGAATTTTTGACAACCAAGAAAATTGAAGGTGAGAATAGAGGCTAATCTTCATGAGTTTCCAAAAGCCTCAAAAAAAGAAAATCAAATTAAATGAAGGATCACTAAAGCAACGGGCAAGACATTCTAAATTAGACAAACTAACAGAGTATCAATTCATGAATTAACCGCTAGGATTTTAAAAGCAATAAGTTAAGATAAGGGTGATCAGGATCTAACATTAATGATTTTGAATCAAAAACTAAAAAAAGATCAATTCAGGTAAGGAACTAAAATTATAGAATTTCCTAAACTAATTAAAACAAGTTTGACTAAATTAAACTAAAAACGTGAACTTTCAAACATAGAATTAATTTTTCTAATGAACTACAATTATAAAAGTGCTTAAGTTAATTATAATGAGCCAAACTAAATCAAATCAAACTAAAGATATGTACTTTCAAGCATAGGATTAATTTTATTGATGAACCAAAAATTATAAAAGTATCTAAACTAAATAAATGAATTAAATTAAATCAAAGTACACTAAAAACATGAACTTTTAAATAAAGAATCAATTTTATCAATAAATAAATAAAACTATAAAAACACATAAACTATATAAAAGGAACCAAATTAAATCAAAGAATACTAAAAATATGAATTTCCAAACATGAAATCAATTTTATTAATAAACTAAAACTATAAAAACACCTAAAATAATGAAAATAAATTATTAAATCAAAGCAAACTAAAAAAAAAAAACTGAAACTTTCAAACATGGGATCAATTTTATTAATGAACTAAACTATAAAAAATATCTAAACTAACTATAATGAATCAAATTAAATTAAAGTAACCTAAAAACGCAAACTTTCAAACATAAAATCAATTTTATCAATGAACTAAAACTATAAATGTATTTGAACTAAATAGATGAATTAAACTAAATCAAAAGTAAACTAAAGACATGAACTTTTAATATAGAATCAATTTTATTAATGAACTAAAACTATAAAAGTATCTAAACTAATTAAAATGAATCACATTAAATCAAAGAATACTAAAAATATGAACTTCCAAACATGGGATCAATTTTATTAATAAACTAAAACTATAAAAACACCTAAAATAATGAATACAAATTATTAAATCAAAGCAAACTAAAAAAAAAAAAAACTGAAACTTTCAAACATGGGAACAATTCTATTAATGAACTAAACTATAAAAAATATCTAAACTAACTATAATAAATCAAATTAAATTAAAGCAACCTAAAAAACGCAAACTTTCAAACATAATATCAATTTTATTAATGAACTAAAACTATAAATGTATTTGAACTAAATAGATGAATTAAACTAAATCAAAAGTAAACTAAAGACATGAACTTTTAATATAGAATCAATTTTATTAACGAACTAAAATTATAAAAGTATCTAAACTAATTAAAATGAATCACATTAAATCAAAGAATACTAAAAATATGAACTTCCAAACATGGGATCAATTTTATTAATAAACTAAAACTATAAAAACACCTAAAATAATGAATACAAATTATTAAATCAAAGCAAACTAAAAAAAACTGAAACTTTCAAACATGGGAACAATTCTATTAATGAACTAAACTATAAAAAATATCTAAACTAACTATAATGAATCAAATTAAATTAAAGCAACCTAAAAACGCAAACTTTCAAACATAAAATCAATTTTATCAATGAACTAAAACTATAAATGTATTTGAACTAAATAGATGAATTAAACTAAATCAAAAGTAAACTAAAGACATGAACTTTTAATATAGAATCAATTTTATTAATGAACTAAAATTATAAAAGTATCTAAACTAATTAAAATGAATCACATTAAATCAAAGAATACTAAAAATATGAACTTCCAAACATGGGATCAATTTTATTAATAAACTAAAACTATAAAAACACCTAAAATAATGAATACAAATTATTAAATCAAAGCAAACTAAAAAAAAAACTGAAACTTTCAAACATGGGGACAATTCTATTAATGAACTAAACTATAAAAAATATCTAAACTAACTATAATGAATCAAATTAAATTAAAGCAACCTAAAAACGCAAACTTTCAAACATAAAATCAATTTTATCAATGAACTAAAACTATAAATATATTTGAATTAAATAGATGAATTAAACTAGATCAAAAGTAAACTAAAGACATGAACTTTTAATATAGAATCAATTTTATTAACGAACTAAAATTATTCAAGTATCTAAACTAATTAAAATGAATCACATTAAATCAAAGAATACTAAAAATATGAACTTTCAAATATGGGATCAACTTTATCAATAAATAAATAAATGAAATACAAGTAATTAAAAGAGTAGCAAATGCATGAATAAATGAATAAATAAAACTCAAATGTTTTCAATCTGATGCAATCAATCAAAATTAAATAGGGATCAAATCATTCTTTTTTTTTTCTAATATAATGAATCAAAATTAAAACACACAAACTCATTCAAACTAACAAATAAATTAATACTAAATTAAATTGGAATTAAAAAGAAAAAAAGAAAAAAAAGATATATAATAAAAAAAATGAAAACTCTTTCAAAAACTAACCTGTGTTATGGAAAAAATCCGTCTTTGATGCGTTAAGGTAGCTCCTCCTAGAAAATCCTCTGTTCCTCTCTATTTCAAAAAGAATATCACGACCCTTTGCTCCGAAAATTCTCTCTTGTGTGTTCTCTCAAAAAAAAATAATCTCCTCCCACAATAAAAAAAAAAACTCTCTCTTTTCTTCCTCTCTCACGTATATATATCCCTTTTTTCCTAAAACCTAAATCTCCTTAAAAAAAGGCGAAATCTCCTATTTTCTCTCTTCTTTTCTCCTTATCCTTTTTTAAATCTTCCAATTCAAAAGCAATCTTCCCAATTTCAAATTCCTCTCCAAAACCTTCGAAAGAGAGTCTCATCTTCCTTAAACTCCAATAGTAAGTTTCCTTGCAAAAACATGAAATTTTTTAAGTTAAATAATTGAATGAACGGATAAGCAAGTAAATAAATTAGGAAACGGTAAAAATAAATAAATAAATAAATAAATAATAAATAAGTTAAGGAAAATAATATAAAGAGGAAGATAACCAATAAAAAGTGAATGATAATCATAAAACTAAAACTAAAAAAAAACAAATAAAAAATAAAAATAAATAATAAAATAAAATAAAATAAAAATAAACCAATAAACAAAAACCGAGCCCAAAAGCCACGTAACCATGCAAGTCATACGAGTCACACTAAAAATATCTAAATGGGCCAAGTGTGCCTAAACGGGCCTATGATGAGACTAAGTGGGCCTAGGGTGGTGCCTAATGGGCCAAGTGTATCTAAAAGCTATCCTAAAAAAAAACAAGAAAAGCCTAAGTCTAAGTTAGGGCTGCCAAGGGTCACAATAAGGGATCAAATAATCCCTCAACCAAAGTCTCCAAGGTGACTCAGAAATAGGTAAGTGGTGAGTAGTACTGGGCCACCAAGGAACTATTGTGGAGCATTGAAAACGAATTTTAAAGACATGTGCTAAAGGGACAAAATTGAGGGTCTACAGAAGCATAGAGGCGAATCCAGATAAGATCAAAGCCATCTTTGACATGCCTGTGTGGAGGACTGAGAGAGAGATCATAGGCCTTTTGGGTAGACTTCAATATATCAGCAGATTAATTGCAAGACTGATAGACATCTGCAAGCCTATTTTCCGACTTTTGAAGAAGAGTCAGCCTACTATTTGAGATGATCAATGCCAATGTGCATTTGACAGGATCAAAGAGTATTTTATTTTGCCTCCAGTTTTAGTGCCTTTTACACCAAATCTTCCTTTACTTCTATACTTGTTAGTCTCAGACATAGCCTTAAGATGCATGTTAGCTTAGCTCAATGATTCGGGAAAAGAGCAAGCTATTTATTATTCGACTAAGAGGATGTTAGACTATGAGGTAAGATATGTCATGATTGAGTGCTTCTATTTGGCATTGGTTTGGGCTACTCGGACATTGAAACATTACATGATGGAGTATTTAGTGCACTTGATATCCCATCTAGATCATTTGAGATATTTGTTTGACATACCTGCTTTGGTTAGTTGACTTATAAGATGGTTGGTACTGCTGATTGAGTTTGATATTCATTATCTTACTCAGAAGTCTATCAAAGGGAGCATTGTTGCAGATCACTTTGCCTTATTACCAGTTTTTAATGATAGAGCGATTAATGATGACTTTCCAAATGAGGATATCACTATAGTGACTAGTTTGTCAAGTTGGCGCATGTACTTTGATGGTGCAACCAACCACTCTAGATATGGGATAGGTGTTTTACTGATATCCCCTCATGGTGACCACATTCCTAAATCTATTCGTTTGGGGTTCTCTGATCGACACCCTACCACGAACAATATTGTTGAGTATGATGCTTGTATCTTGGGGTTAGAGACAACTCTTAAGCTCTGGATTAGATAGATGGAGGTGTTTGGTGACTTCAATTTGGTATTGAGATAGATTCAGGGTCATTGGAAGACTAGGCCTTACCATGCATACTTAGAGCTACTGATTGGGAGATTTGATGATTTAAGGTATACACATTTGCCTAAAATGCAGAACCAGTTTGTTGATGTCTCAACTACTTTAACTTCCATGATTGATATTCCTGCTAATACCATTGTTCTCCCTTTACTGATTGAGTCGAGATATGTTCCTATTTACTGTTTCTTGATTGATGAAGCAAAGTTAGATGATGGTTTGCCTTGGTACCATGACATATACTGGTTTTTGAGATTTGACACAGATCCTAAGGTTGCTACGACCAAGGATAAGAGAGCATTGAGACAATTAGCCACCCGATTTGTGATCTGTGAGGAGACACTGTATAGACGATTAGTTGATGGGATATTACTATTGTGCTTAGACCGCGCCTTTGCCGATCGAGTGATGAGAGAGGTTCATGCAGAAGTCTGTGGACCACATATGGGAGGGCATATGTTAACCTGTAAGATCATGAGGACCGGTTATTTCTGGTTGACTATGGAGATAGACTATTGTTAGTTTGTTCAAAGATGTCCAGAGTGTCAGATGCATGAGAACCTCATTCACGTGCCATTCTCAGAGTTACATGCATTGACTTCACCATGACCATTTTCAGTATGAGGTATAAACATTATTGGGAAGATTTTGCCGAAGTCTTCCAATGGTCATGAGTTCATATTGATTGTCATTGAGTACTTCACAAAGTGGGTGGAGGTTGCCTCATATGCGAGATTGACATCAGTTAGGGTCGTTAGTTCCATCAAATCACATATTATATGCCGCTATGGAGTCCCTCAAGAGTTGATTTCAGAAAGGGGAGTACATTTTAGAGCGGATGTTGACATTTTATTACAGAGATACAGTATCTAGCGTCATAAATCGTCTGCATACAAGCCATAGATTAATGGGGCAATAGAGGTTGCAAATAAGAATATTAAGAGAATCTTACAAAGGATGGTTGAGACTTCTCAATATTGATTAGAGAAGCTTCCATTTGCATTGTGGGCTTATCGAACTTCTTTTCGCACCTCTACGGGAGCCACACCCTACTCTTTGGTGTATGGTATGGAGGCAGTGCTACTAGTTGAGATAGAAATGGATTTATTGAGGGTAGCATTGGAGTAGTAGATTTCAGAGGCAGACTAGGCTCAATCTTGATTCAATCTACTTAGCCTCCTAGATTAGAGGAAATTGAGGGTAACAGACCATGTTCATGCCTATCAAAGGAAGATGACTCGTGCATTCAAAAAACGGGTTAAGCCTAGACCACTACAGAGAGGTGACTTGGTTTTGAAGGTCATAAGAGGATTGATCAGAGATCCCAGAGGGATGTTTAGACCCAATTTGAGCGGACCTTATTTCATTAGGGAGTTGACCCTAGAGGATGATGCATGGTTGATGGATCTAGATGGAAACCAATTCTCAGAGCCAACAAATGTAAATCAAGTAAAGAAGTATTATGTTTGAGACCATAGTCATATGATGGGGGGGCATCATTTCAGTTAGCCATATACCTTGTTATCCCTCTTTTGACATATAGACAGTTAGCCCATTAAGGCTCGCATGTACATCATGGCTTTCATTTCTTATTGCCTACTTACATTTTTGCACCGAAATAGTGGCCCTTCAGTGTATGCATGTTTTGTTTGAGAGTTTCATGACCCCTAGGCCTATGGGCACATCTTTCTCATTATTTTTTTTCTATCATCTCATTAACACACTTCATCACATATTATTGTTCATGTTCTTTATCCTCTTCTTAGTCTTATTTGCTACTTGTTCTGTTTCATCTTTACTCCACCCTAATTGTTGATCATCCTCAATTCATTACATGGAGGATAATCACGTCGTTTCCATTATCTATCCCACGGACATTGATCTAGAGATCCTTAGTTTGAGAAGGCTATCTCATCAAAGAGATTTTATGCCACATTAGCACTTGAGAGTATCTCTATCCATTTTTTGATCTCATATTTGGAGCTTATTTGCTAACGTTCAAGGTATGCACATTTGAATATATGTAAAATAAAAAATAAATAAAAAATCCATGTGTGTATGTGCATAGTATTCTCCATCATTGAACATGTGCATTGATATCCGAGGGTTACTTTATTGAGTATGTTTATTGGTGAGAGTTCATATGTGAGCTTTCCAAGACCCTTTCTTTCTCATATCCATTTTGTCATATCTTTTTTAAAGTGAGATGAGTGATATTCTCTTAAGGGCTCTAGGTCATTGTCTTTTCTATCATTGCATTCATTATTGATGTGACTTCACTTTATGTTTGATTTGAGTTGATCATTACTCTTTTTTGTATGTTCTTTGTTTCGCTATCATCCTTGTTATTGCTTTTGATTCATCCCCTTCATTTCATCCCATTGTTCTTTTCTTATAGCGACCTATTCCAAGTTTGATACTTTCTTTACATCATTCTTACACATCTCAGTATCAATTCGTTTTTCTTCATTGTCTCATTATTGCTATTATATTCACATTAGGCATCCTCAGGTCCATGGCTCATGAGATTTTCTATACATGTTTCATTTTATACACGAGGGTATGAGTTTGATCATTGGGTATTTAAGCCTAGTTTCCATTCATTTCTATTACCCTATCACCCTAGCCTACGTTTCGTCTCGTGTCTTAAGACCACCCTGAGGCCATAAGATTAGATGTTGTCTTTGACAATGTCTACTTGGACAGGTGTTTGAGATTTTGTTGATATTTAGATGTCATCATGCTTCTTCTTCTGGGAGATGCCTCTTTTGATGTTTGGATATGATTCAGCTATGGATATGAATGATTGGGATTACACATTTGATGATGAATGATTTGATGTTGTCTGATTTTCCCACCTACCGCACATCTGATGCCATATTGAGGCATATTTCCCTTTTGGTTGAGATTTATAGATCTTCATGGCTTTTCATGATCCTCTTCACTTACGAAATGCATGTCGAACTAATGGTCCATTGTTATTTTATCATGATTCCCCAGTGGAGCCTCTTTTGGGCCATTCATTCAAACTTACACTTTTCGATATTGACACGATTCTCCGATGGAGTTATCTTAGGGTGCATAGATTTTCATACCATTGTTTCATCATGACACATGCCAAACTTCTTAGACATCCTTATTAGAGTATTCTCGAGTCAGCCACCAACATGCTCACGTCTATCATCCTTAGTGGGGTATTTTTGAGCTGATGACAGACTCACACACTTTTGTAACCCTAGTGAAGTATCTTTAAGTTGATGATAGACTCCTTCTTCACTTTCTAGCAAATCATTTATGAGCCATGGATAGGCTTGCACATTTTCATCACTTCCAATGGAGCATTTGGGTTAATGACAAACTTTCTCATTGGTTACCTTAGTGGATCATTTTTAAGCTATTGACAGATAGGCTTCCTCGGTGGGACGTTGTTGAGCCATTGATAGGTTGACTCACATTCTTTGTTCCTTGATGGAACGCTTTCTAGCCAGTGATGGATAGGTTCCTACACGTCGATTCTCAGTGAGATAGTACAGTTTGATCACCTCAGGCCATCATTGGGTTCCTGTCGAATCACCAGGGCAGATCGGTACGCTTATGCTTTTCTAAGTTATGGATAGTTTTGGTTTTTTAATACGGAGGTGATTGGCTAGAGACATTCGGTTACCTACATGGTATGATGCATCAGTTGCTATAGTGGGACATTTTATTTTATTTTTTTTATCAAAATGATTGATTTCTCACTTAACTTTTATGACATTCTTTGCTGGTCATAGTTTCGATGATTTTGTCGAGACGAGCCTTCAAGGGAGCATGACTTTTGAGTTTTGACCATTCCGGTACCTATGACTCCTTAGTAGATCGTTATGTTGAGGCGATGATAGTTTCCCTAATATACTATTTTGTTTGAGACTTGCCAGTGGATCGTTCTTTTGAGACGATGACAGATTCCTCTAGTAGGGCATTTCGAATTAGAGGCATCCAGATTATCATGACACTTCGTTAGGCCACGTGATTTAGTCAGATGGGTTGTGAGACTTTATTTTATAGTTGATTTGACCATTTCGACTCATCAGTAAAGCATCTTTTGAGACTCATGGAGTCTCTTTTAGACCCTTTCAATGGATCGAGAGTTGTGGTGACATGCTATGTTGGGGCATATTTCATCTCATCATTTCCTCGTAGCTTGGCATTCAGAGCCACCATTCCTCTACAGTTATGGCGTTAAGAGCCGCATTCTTGGCGTTCAAAGTCGTCACTCACAAATTTTTTGCATTCAGAGCCACCATCTCTTTATAGTTATAACATTTAGAGCCACCATCTCTTCATAGTTATGGCGTTTAGAGTCACTTTCTCTCCACAATTCAGGCTTTCAGAGCCACCGTCTCTTCACAGTTATGGTGTTCAGAGCCGTATTCTTGGTGCACATTCCTAGCATTCAAAGCTATCAATTTTTAGTTAGTCGTTCAAAACCACCTTCTCTCCATAGTTATGGCGTTCAGAGTTGTATTCTTGGCATTCAAAGCCATCGTTCATAGTTTAGTGTTTAGAGTCGTCGTTCATAGTTTAGTTATTCAAAATCATTGTTCACAGTTTGGCATTTAGAGTCATCGTTCACAGTTTGGCATTTAGAGCCATTGGTCAACTTGGCATTTAGAGCCATCATTTTTCTTCGATTCCACATTCATAACCATTGGTCAATTTGGCATTCAGAGCCACCATATTTCTTCAGTTTGATGTACAAAGCCACATTCCTAGCATTCAAAGCTATTAGTTTTTAGTTCAGCATTTAGAGCCATCACCCTCTTCAATTCGGCATTTAGAGCCATCGTATATTCAGTTTAGCATTCAAAGTCGTATTTTTAGTTCAACATTCAGAGTCATTGGTCAGTTTGGCATTCAAAGCCACCATATTTCTTTAATTCGGCGTTAGCCACATTCCTAGTATTTAGAGTTGTCGTTTTCTTTAGTTCGGCGTTCAAAGCCACATTTCTAGCATTTAGAGTTGTCATTTTCTTTTAGTTCGGTGTTCAAAGCCACATTCCTAGCATTTAGAGTCGTCACTTTCTTTTAGTTTGACATTTAGAGTCGTCTTCTTCAGTTTAGGCATTCAAAGCCACATTTTTTCAGTTTGGCGTTCAAAGTTGTATTTTTTTAGTTTGGTACTTAGAGACATTTCTCAGTTTAGGCATTCAGAGCCACCATCTTCAGTTTAGGCGTTTAGAGCCATCTTGTTTAACTTAGGCATTCAGAGACACCTGCCTCAATTACTCATTCATAGCTACCTTCCACAATTTAGGCGTTCAGAGCCACCTTGCACAGTTTTAGGCCTTTAAAGCCATCCACTTTTGGTTTAAGCCTTCAAAGCCATTCCTCCCATAGGCGTTCAGAGCCACCACTTTCTTTCATAGGCATTCAGAGTCATTTTCCCTTTTTAGGCATTCAGAGCCATTTCTTTCATTTTAGGCGTTCAGAGCCACAATTTTAGGCATTTAGAGAGCCACTTCTCAACTTAGGTGTTCAAAGCCACTTTCTTAGCTTAGGTGTGCAGAGCCACCATCCTCAGTTAGCCGTTCAGAGCCATTTTCTTAGCTTAGGCGTTTAGAGCCATTTTTTCAGTTTAGGTGTTCAGAGCCATTTTTTCAGTTTAGGTGTTCAAAGCCATCTTACTAAATATAGGCATTTAGAGCCACTTTCTTCAGTTTAGACATTCAAAGCCACATTTTTAGGTGTTCAAAGACATCATTTTTCAGTTTTAGGTGTTCAAAGCCATATTTTTCAGTTTAGGTGTTTAGAGCCTCAATTTTAGGTGTTTAGAGCCGCAATTTTAAACGTTTAGAGCCATAGGCCTTCAGATCCATTCTCCCCATAGGCGTTCAAAACCACCATTTTCATAGGTGTTCAAAGTCATTTCCTTCATAGGCATTCAAAGCTACAAGCGTTCAGGGTCATTCCCCTCATTGGCGTTCAGAGCCACCATTTTCATAGACATTCAAAGTTATTTCTTTCATAGGCATTCAAATCCATAGGCCTTCAGAGCCATTCCTCTCACAGGCGTTTAGAGTCATAAGCCTTCAAAGCCATTCCTCTCATAGGCGTTCAGAGCCATCATTTCCATGGGCGTTCAGAGCCATTTCTCTCGTAGGTGTTTAGAGCCATATTTTCACTTAGGCGTTCAAAGTCATTTCTCAGTTTAGCGTTCAAAGCCATTGCTCATAGTTAGGCATTCAGAGCCATAGTTTAGTTGTTCAAAATTGTCTGTCTCGGTCTTGGCTTTCAGAGCAACATTTCAGGTGTTTGGAGTTATGATTTTCTAGGGTTTATCCTCCTCCATTGTGTGTGATATAGCCCTTTGAGTTCATAGCATGTATCTTGATTATATTGTTATATACCCTACGCTTTATGTCCTCGTATGGTTTTTCTCTTTGTGCTCGTCCCTATGCTCCTAGGTGGTTTGAATGCTACTCAACTTTGACATCGATTTTTGAGTCACATTTGAAGACATCTTAGAGGGAGTATAGATCCATAGCGCAACTTTAGAGGCACTCTAAGAGCTACCATTCTCTTAGGATTTTAGACATCCTTTTGTTTCTTTGTTGGTTTGAGCGAGTTTGTGTTTTACTTCTGTACCTTTAGGGGTCTTTCTTTTTCTTCTTTAGAGTTCGCTACGTTACACTCATTATTCACACTCTCATTTCATTTCGATGTTCACATTCCTTCTCGTGAGCTCTACCAAAGAGGGGCATATTTGTAAACCCCTATTTGGAGGACCATTTTATTTTTATTTTTTTGCTCCCATTTTCTTTTGCCAAATGGTGGAGTTTTAAGGGGCACATTCTACATTTAGAGAAAATGTTAGCAAATAGTAGCATGTTGGTTAGTAGGAGATGATCTCTTCAGGAGAGCAAGCTGCATGAGGTGTGTAGCAAAAGACATTGCTATCTTGGCATGGTGATGGTTAGGATGGAAACGTCTCTGAACGGGAAGTAGTAAAGCTAGTGGAGACTTGGAGGGAAAGAAAGAACATAAGAGAGAATTGGGTGTTATAAGAGAGTGATTCAAGAAATGGAGGGCAAGCAGAAGATGAAAGGAGATCTTGTTGATTCATAGAAAACAAAATAGAGTTGGAAGCTATGTGACTCTTTGTTATGAGGGAGCATTCTAGGTAAAGCTACTGTGAGCTTCTTGTCTCTCATTTTCACACTATTTCATTCTTATTTTCAGTTACTTTTCTAAGCATTGCTTTGTTGATTGGTGTGGACATCAAGGGCCACTCGTTTGCTTTGTCGGATCTAACTCTCTATATGCATGCTCTGTTTTGGCTTTATTTTGGTGTTTTTGTTTTCTTTTGTAAATATCAGATGCATTGCTCATTCTCTAAACTTGATATATAAAAATCATGCTCTTGTTTCCTGTTGATCCCACCTTCTCCTTGCTATTTGACAATCCGTGAAATAAAGCTAAGTTAATATCCTGTTTCTATGTTTTTTTGCTTATCTTTGTTATTTTCTCTGTTTCTTATTGATGGTGGGGATGAGGTCATCAATCGCCAAGTTGCTAAGATTGGAAAAGTGAGGTTGTGAAGAGAAATGAACTCAATGGAGGGTTTATGTGATTATATCTGCGCTCTAGTCTATTGGTTCAAAATATTGGCTATAAAGCTTAATTGGAGTTTTGTATTTAGGATTATTTTGCCATTTAGGTTTGATAAGCCATATACCGGTAGTGAAGATGAGACTATGAGGATTTGGGATTGTCAAGTTGGTCTATGCATTAGTGTAATTAATCTTGGTGGAGAAGTTACTAGTATTTATTAATGAGGGCTCATGGTTGGTTTTGGATATGATGAATGTTGTAAGACAATTCATTGGGTTATTTCATCAAGTAAACTGACTAGTGTTCCTACTCTTACCGAAATAACTAAAAAGTTGTAGAAAGCTGTTAGAAAGAGGGTCCTTATCCCACAAGAAAGCTTTAGGAAGCTTAACCCGAAGTAACAACAATTGAGATATGTGAGTTTCTTCCCGATAGTTGTAACCATATTAGTCCATATTGAAGCCTGATTTCCAAATCTTACATTTCCCAACATAATCTCAGCAACCTCATCAGAGATATCTCGGGACTCCCATGCCTTTGAGGTTACTCCGATGAAGTCATCCGGCAATGTGGCCACTCATTCTCCTGTTTCTTATCCACTCAGTTGCTCTGGTTTCTACTTAAGGATCTACAAACTAAACCAGCTCTTAGCAAAGACTCTCGAAGTCCTCAACACTGTTTAACAACAAACGAATGCTTGCTATCTATTAAGAGCAATCTTGCAAACCTAGTGCATAATTAACCATGGTGCACTTTCTTGTCTTCTAAATCCCTTGACATGTAGTCATAAAGAGAACATCAGGAAAGAAGCTAGCCTACGCTCGTCAGCTATTCGTCTTTCATTTGTAAAGCCTCTAGAATATATGTTAGAGAACTTGACATTGTATTCTGCATGAGGTTTGGAAATTGGGTCTTTGTGGGAAGTCTTTGAGGATCCAGAAGTTTACTGTTGCCTACTCTCTCCAACTGCTTTTGATGATCTTGAGAAGGGACAACATTCGTCTAAGTTTAGTTGTTCTATACAAATGGGAACAAAGTTGAAGATGTCAGATTTTTGTGCCTAAAAATTCGATTTGATGCAAGGGTCATGTGCTTGAATGAACCATCAAAAGTTGAACAAAGATCAGAGAACTTGAAATTCATATCCAATATTCACTTCCTAAGTCCCCGACTCCCACGTGTGCATGGCTACGCTAGTGTGTGCTACAATGACTTGGTCAACAAGAATGAAAATTGCTCTAGATATAATATAGGGTTTTGCTTTTCTTCATGGTGAAGAATACAGAGGTACAGGTCGTGGCTTTGTGGTGTTCCATGCGAGGTTTGCTGAAAACTATAGGTTATACTCACGCTTACAATCAAGGTAAGGGTAGCCCGGACAAAGGATAGGTGGGAACTCCCAACAGATGCAACATCAGCAAAAACCATTGTGGCACCGAAACTATCAAATCTATCGGTACATAGCAAATGGACGAAATGAAATGGACCCATCCATGGTTCCTCAAGGCTTCAGGCCATTGATGCCATTACTTTTTTATGTTTCTGGGATGCTTGTTTCTCCTATGGATATTCAGTGAGCTGGACCTGGATCAGTTCTAGTCATGCAATTTTCTCTTCCATGGATCAACACTCAAGATTTTTGTTTCCCTCGGCAAGCTCACCATAAACTTGACACCATACCCATTACCTTTAACCCATTCACCAAACTCATTCCATACTCACCACACAACTCCATTTCTTCACACCCACCTAACCCATGCATGTAACCCACCTAGCCATCGGCACTTACCCACCATCATCCTTCCCAGCCTATCACAGCCCACACAGTCATTACTCTTTCCCATACCACACTCACTCATTCAGCTCATCTCTTATATCAATTTTCACCACCCACTCCTTATTTGCATCACCATCAACCTAACCCATCATCATGCTCACTAGCTTACCCCACACCCGTAACTCACCTAGCCATCAGTACCTTGCCACATTTCTTTTCACGTGTATGTAAATGCCTATGCATGATCAACCCAACTCCATTTTTTCCACTTAATGTTGACCTTCGAACACCACTCAGTTTTGGTTCCCCAACACTACCAATTTTCATCACCCACTCCTATGTGCATGGCCACCCTCGTGTCCCCACCCTTCATACCCGCCAAAACCCTTGAGAAACAATCTCAATCTGAACCAAGGAGAAATTGTGAGGCAAACGGTTCTCATTTCCAACATAGCCATCTTTCAGTTGTCGCATGGCCATCCGCTTCGTTGTTTGGCTCACCTAAAGAAATCTTAACTGCTTATGGACATCTAAACAATGCCGCAAACAAGGATGAAGGAGAAGGAGAAGAACAACACAACCAAGCAGCAATTAGCTTTCTCATGGACCTCGTCGGATCCTCCTTTGGACTTGGTCCCATCGTCTCAATTTTGAATGCCCCTCTCTGCATTGTTGACAAGGGCCAATGCGTCGTCCTTGTCAACCATTTCCGCAGTGTGATCGAATATGCCACCAGTGAGAGCTTTGAGTTGATAGGCAACTTTCTTCGGAAGGTTTCGACTACGTTTGAGAAGAAGAATAGAGGGATACTTGCATTCATGATTTTGAAAGCTCCATTTTCAGCTTCGTAAGTCCCGATGTAGTTGGAAAAGCAAAAGCACTTTGGTGTTGTCGTTATTCCTTGAAGTGTTTGATCCTTTGATCTTACTGCCCATGCATTCATGGGCATCCTAGTATGCATAAGCTATTCCTAGCCAGCCTTCCAACCTTCCAGCTTGTGCATAACTCAATTGCAACAAGTTTATAAAACTATGTGATATGTGGAGTTCCTTAAAGAGAAAGATTGAACAAGGAACTCTTCTTCCAAATGAATCTGAGTCACATGGCCTTTTTAAGCTCATGAACATGTGTTCGCCCAATGCACCAACAGTGGGCAATTATAACTTGTTTTCCAACTACAAGCCGAACCCGGAGGTAGTTGCTCTTCTTCATTATCAACAAGGCTTGAAGAGGCTATCCCATCTTGAGAGAGACCTCAACCATGCATAGAAGAATGCTACAGAATTTGGCAAGATGAGCATACGAAGCTAAAATGTGGAAATTAGATGTTGGAAGGGACCTTGGAATTCTTTAAATACAAACAGTGCCAGGTCAACTCACCACCACCAATGCAACTCCTCTCTACCCAGGCCCCACTTCCGTCTGATATTACATGGCCGCCTTCAGCATGTCGTCCCAAAGGCCACGTGTTCTCATCTTTTTAATCCCTCACACTTATTTTCAAAATTTGATTTTTAAAAATCTGTATTTTAAATGGTTTTAAATCTTTTAAATTTATTTATTTATCTAATTTAATTTACTAATTTATTTTTTAAATCTTTTTATTATTTATTTATTTTCCATGATAGTGTATTTATTGCTTACTACTAAGGTACATTCCTGTTCCCGCTAGGCAACCTGACCACTAAACCTAGACTTGGTTTTTCACAGACTTGTTTTTCCTTTAGGAATCATACTTAGGGTTTTTCTTTCTTATTTTATTTTTCCTTTTAAAAATAAAAGTAAAATAAGTAGTGACTCCGAAGTCTTTTTCAAAAAATAAAATTTTCACCAAATAAAAAAGTGAGTCTCCCCCACCAAGTGGTCCACAAATATATTTTTTGGTTTATGCTTTTAAGTATATTGCTAAATCTTATTTTCAATAATAAAAACACAAATTTTTGCATTCAAATTGTGGTTAGCTTTTAATTGTTCCAAGCCATGGGGCCACTAGCTGCTAACTATTAACTTTAAACTCTTCTAACCACCAAAAGGTGCCGAAAATATTGGAATAAAATCAAATCACAATATTCTCTTTTAAAAATATACCAAAATTACCACTCATGATACAAGGTTTTAGTTTTTATAAAATGTAAATCTCTAATCTTGCTAAATTAAAAATAAATTGGAAAAAATTAGTAAAATTTTTGTAGGGGTCTTTTGACACATAAACCACAATAGTAAACAATTTAAAGTTATTGCATGCAAATTTTAAAAATAATATTAAAATGTTTTACACTTTGCTCCCTTTCATTCAAAACCCCGTATTTTGCCCTCTAAACTTATTAAATATCAACATTTTACCTCAAATTAAAAATCCTTCATAAAATTATAAAAAATATTAAATTTTTTTATTCCAATACTAATATGAAATTGAGTTAAATCAATTTTAAATTAATAGTCTTAAAATGAAATTTCTTTTTCATACTTTGATTCAAACACTAGTATGACATTGAGTTAAAACAAATTTTAAATTAATAGTCTTAAAGTGAAATTTCTCAAATGTCTTCAAAATATAATAGTTATCAATTTAATTATTAATTTTGACTTTTTTTTAAGAAAGATGTTCATATAATTATTCGTGATTTTCAAATATAGTTGTGAAGTGTTGCAACTTTGAATTTGGGTAATAGATTTTTTTTTTTTTTTTTTTTTTGTATTTTAATATTATTTTTGTATTTAATAAATTATTTATTAACTTTTTAATAAGTTGAAGGGCTTTTTTATTTTCTTGAAAAAAGCCTTAATTTCATATATCGAAATCAATTAATAGATCATTGGAAAACGAAGAATAATAAAACAATTATTTGTTAATTATATTGAATGCCCAAAAAGCAAGATTACATGCTTTGATTACAAGGGGCATCATGGAATGATACCAAAAAAAGTAAAAATTGATTCTCTTTGTTTTTGTGTAAAACAAATTTAAATATATATATAAAGATGGATTTTAAGTAGGGAATAGGGAGAAAAGAAAGATGGAGAAGCATCTAGAGACGGCGTGTTGTGGATAGTTGTGTAACACACATGAAACCCTTCCTATATATATATATATATATATATGTACATAACATTTCCTACCTACAAACTTAAGAGCCTTTTGCCCTTCTGTCAATCTTTATTCTCACTCCGAAGCATTTTGCTTTGCTTTGCTTTGCTTTACTGCAATAATCTTTTCTCTAAGATGAGGTATTTGTTTTTTTCTTTTATGAAACATTTTGTTTTATTTATATTTTGAATTTCGCTTTGTGGGGTTGATGTTTCTTGATTTTTCTTGTTAACTTTCTCTTTCGTTTTCTCTGGGTTTTTTTTTTTTTTTTTTTTTTTTTTCGGGGTTGAATTTATTTCTGGGTCGAGGCGAAATGGTCACAGGTGCCCCAGGAATATGCTTCCATTGCTGTGTCTTGTGTGTATTTTCTGGGTTGTTTATGGTGCTCGGTGGCTGAGAAAGCTGCTGAGGGGGAAGAAAATGAAAAGTGTGTGGTTGGGTTTTTAGACTCTGTTTGGCCCTCTAGAAAGTGTGAGGGAAAGGAAGGCAAATGATTGATACTGTGGTTTTAAGGTTTAGCATTTTCTTCTTCTCATCTCCTCGGATGACCGGCTTTAGGGTTTTGGTTAGGGTTTAGTTTAGTTTTTGTTTTTTTGTTTTTTTTGTTTGTTTGCTTTTTTTTCTTTTTCTTTTTCTTTTGATTATCCTCGGAGATGGGCATATGTATATATCGAATGTTTGTCAGTGAAGAATTTTCCCAATAATAATAAGAAAAAGAAACTGTTAAAAATTTGTCCATGGATAAGTGGAGCCCCAGATAATAACCTTTTTCCTGGAATGTTTTTTATTTTTTTCTTGGAGGAAACAGAGCCTTAGGGCTAAACTAGCTATAAAGGGCTTTCAATCTTAAGCCCAAAATGCATTTCTGTGTCATCAGACTTCTTCTTATAGTAATTTAGAGAATTCAATTTCTTAGTATCCCATTGTTTGTAAGATTGATCAAATGAACTGAGTATAATGCCATTGCCCAACCAGATGAAGTGCTTTCTTGTGATGAATTGTTGCTGGGCACAAAAGTCAGTTTCCCTTATATCAATAAATTGTGATTGGTTTTTGTGTTTCAACTCAGCAAAGCCATAAACCCCATCCACTTGGGTTTAGCTGTATGGATCCTTTTCCTTTGCTCTTCGGCTCTGTTTGGACATTATCATGTGTTGATCTCTCATAACTGATGCCTTTTTTGTCCTTTTTCTAGTTTTTTCAAAGCCTTGGCTTGATTGCTGACATCCTGCTTGTTTTCATGTTAAAGTAATAGCTTGGTTGTAAAACAACATTACTTTGATAAGTGGGTGGTCTTCATGGTTCATAAGCCCTTATAATGTTGAAGAAATCTGTAGTGTAAGCTTTTAGGGACCTCCTCCAATGTATTTTTAATGGAGTATTTGACCATTTAGGTGCCATTTAGAGATTTTGAGAATTGTAAAATCCTGCTAGTAATGTGAGTCAAAAACTTTGCGATTCAAGTTTGGGTACAATCTAAAGACACCACCCCTGTTCTTAGGTTAACCTATAGCATACATCAAAATTTTCCCGGAGATACGTGATATCAATGTGATTAGAAGGGGCTGTTTGTTAGGTAAATCCATGTCATATGGTTTTAGACTACTAAACACAACATGCTAAAAGGAAACTGCAAATCTTGTAGTATCACTTTTGATTTATTTCATTCATTATCTTATTTATTTATTTGCTAATACATGTTTGTAACTGTCAACTATCAGCCGCCATCCTACAGTGAAATGGGCCCAGAGGTCTGATACCATCTATATCACAATTGACTTGCCTGATGCTAAGGATGTGAATCTTAAATTAGAGCCTGAGGGGAAATTCTTCTTCTCTGCCACCAGTGGAGCTGATAAGATACCTTATGAAATTGACATTGATCTGTTTGACAAAGTTGATGTAAATGTAGGTTCCCGAACCATAATAATGGTTTTCTCCTTTAGTCACATCTATTTATAATTATCGAATCATGAGACTTATTGATATGATGTCTGCAGGAGAGCAAGGCTAGTGTAGGCTTAAGAAACATCCGCTACCTTGTGAAGAAAGCGGAGAACAAATGGTGGAGTAGATTGTTAAAGCAGGAAGGGAAACCACCTGTGTTTCTGAAAGTTGATTGGGACAAATGGGTTGATGAAGACGAGGAACCGGAAGATAAAGATAAACGTGTGTCATGTTTTCAATCCCTCTTAAAATAGTCAATTACCGCTCTTCCATTTTTTACTGTCTGAAAAACTTGTTGGCTTGCCTTTGACATGATATTTTGGTTTACAGTAGGAGCTGATATGGACTTTGGCGACTTCGATTTTTCTGTAAGTACTAAATTGGACAAATGAAAATTTTGTTTGATGCGTGTGTAGCAGCTCATGGACGCATATAAATTTGTGTCTTCTTTATTTCAGAAGCTGAATATGGGCGGTGGTGAAGACTTGGATGATGATGCTGGCGACAAGGATGAAGGTAAATTCGTGATCCATTCATTCCAACATTATTCCATGCATGCAACAATTATATGTTGGAACTATAGTTTAAATCTGAAAGGAGCTAAGAGTTGGGTTCCTCATGGGTTTCCCTGTCCTGGTTGCAGAAAATGATGATAGTGACACAGAAGAGGAGGTTGCAGCAGAAGCAGCACCTGCAGGTGGTGAAGCTGGCACAAAAGCTTGAAGCTTTTTCCAGAATGTGCTTTTAAACTCACAGCATACTTCCTGTAGTTTCAATTTCAAATGAATGTTTTTACTTGAGAAACTAGTGTTGGTGGGTGCTTGAAAACTTGAAATATAGCCGGAAGAGTTACCCTGGTGGTGAGTTCTGACATTTGTCGGATCCAGGAGGATTGGATTATTGTTGCTCTTTAAAATATCTATTTTCTGAGATGAGTTAGGATGTGAACTTGGTGGTTTTACTTTCCGTGGAATACTTAAGATGCTGTTTATGAGATGACAATGCTGAAATCTAATTCAAGGGTTTATTGATGGGTAAGGAGGGTGAGGGGCCTGGCCTTGCAGGCTCAAGACATGTGGTCTCACTTGGATGATGAGTGGCTTGAGTTGAAAAATATAATTTTGTATCTTAAAATGTGGATGATATAGCATGTCATGTTAGGGTATTTAGATGGACTGACCCAGCTTTTTGAATGCTTGTGATGGTTTTATCTTCTCATTTTGTTGTATACGGCTAGCCTTATCTGATCATTCTTGGTGATTTGACATATTCACCCATTTGGTCTTAGATCTGAAAATGAGCAAATAAATGGGTTTTTCAAAAATAAAAAAATGGTTGTAATTTTTATGTAAGATGAAAAGATTCTTGAAGGTGTATATTGAATTTTTTTTTTAATTATTTTAAAATTTAAATTTTTTAAAGAAATACGATGAATTCAAAAATAAATTATTGTTCAGCATTTAGTTCTACGCCAAAGTCCTTCAAAGAAGGAAAAGTGCAGGGAGAATTTGAATGTTGAATATTTTCGACTTTCGAGCTTTGATTTGGTGTGGGTAGGTAGCAAAGTTAGATGAGTGATTTGAGCGGATGGTTAGAGCTTTTCAAGTAGAAATAAATGGCATTAAAAGGTATTAGAGAAGCTTATTAGCGTGCCTGCTCCTTGCCCATCATTGCTGACACCAAACAACAGCTCATCACACTCCCTCGGTTTAATTTTTTCAACTTCTTTTGAGGCATATTTATCAACATTCCTGACACTTGAACCATACGATTTTGCAGCTTTCCCCTTCATTCCCTTTTAATTATTAAGCAACTGAAAAGTCATTGAACATAAAGATGAATTCTAACTTTACTTTACCACCTTTCTTGTATGCCAAGCAAGGAATGCTTTCGACACACCAACCACCGCAACCTCACATGCCCGAACCAGGGCCACCCGTCAAAGCTAGGCTTATCCTCTGCAGACCTGGTTCTTATTCCATCCTAGATACCGAAACTTTAGTGGACTTTCAATAAAGGACCTATGAAAAATGCAAAAAGCGGATGATTTAGAAATCACGACTTGAATTTGTGTCCTCGTTTTTGGGATTCAGGAAAGTAAAATTGGGTAGATTTATTCTCTCAATCATGAACTTGCAAGAATTAGGAATCACCAAATATGTAAAGAACCACAACATAGAACTTTTAATTTAAAAGAGTGCTCATCTTTTTTACCAGAGCCACAACAGATGGCCTCCACCAGTCTAATCCAAATTTTGAACAATGACTTGTATTAAATATGGACTGCAAATACCAGAAACATAAAAATGTATTCAGAATACATCATGTCCTAATCTCACACGGTTTTGATGCAGGTTTGAAAGCCGAGTAATTTTCCATCTTTATGTGCTCACCCAACGATATCATATATCAGCTGTCCGGCAGTCTCATTGGCAGCACTTCAGCTGGTGGGCGCAAAGTGCAAACCATCTCTTTTGTCTTCCCAAAATAAACCTGCACATTTATGTGGGCAGTGAGCTCTCTAAATATGTACGATCAAGAAACAATGCTTTGGGACCTTATGGTAAGGCAGCAACAAATACAATCAAAGATGAGCAGAGAACAGGATACCTGATCCAAAGAGTTTCTCAGCTTACTCTCCATCTCTTCTATCATCTTTCCCATGTTACAAAGATGGCCATCAGCAATTGAGAGATCCATATTCATCTAGAAAAAAGGGGAACAAAACTCTTGAGCTTGCTATCTAGAATATTACATCTCTCCAAGGACAGGCAACAAACTCTTAATTATCACTTCATCCTTTGTGTGTTATCACAGAATTCAACCTTACCAATAATACAGTATAAGGGTGAGTATTCAATCAGTAAACATTACTTTCGAGTGCAAAGGAAATTATATGTACAATTGAAGATGAATTATCATGGAATATCTAACTCCTTAAAGAGACATCCAACCATGTGGATGGACTCTAAAGTCTATTAAGCAGGGCATTTCACCTGGAGAACTAACTTTGCTAACAAAAGTTCCATTAAGCATGGACAGCACCAAAATGGGTAGT